>NC_034411.1:88601590-88650483 GCF_002078875.1 Numida meleagris | reverse complement strand
GTTTTCTGGGAAAAAATCAACTTTTTATCTTCCTCTCAAAAATTTGTAAAGAAACTGTGCAAGCTAGACAGCTAATAAATAAATGTACTGCCCTGGAGAGATTTTATGTGATTCAGACAGAGGAAAGGAAGGAAAGCTAATGATTGTCAGCAAGTGGTAATCACTCCATTGTTCAAAGTGTTTTTCAAATTAACTCAGACATTTTCTGTTTCTTCTGAAGTCAAAGTCAGTGTTTCCATTGGCTACAGTTGAAGAAGTTTTAATCTCATAAATTCTGAACCGTTCTCTCTTTCAACCTGAACCATTCTCTTTTTCAACCTAAAATAATAAAGTATGGTATTATTTCAGAGCTAGGTCAGTGATCTGGTATGTGGATTCATCACTCATTTTAACACTAATCTGACTCTTTCCTCATTCTTCTGCTAAGCCTGGTATAAAAGAAATGACACCTCCCAAGCTAGCCTCTCTTGAAAGGTCATATAAGGTTTTCTTTTCCGCTTTTTGAGCTTTGTGGGAAATAGAGCTTTGGGCCCATTAAAACCAAAACACAGCAAAAACAACACATGCTCCTCATACAACAGCATCTTGAGGTGAGCACTGCAGTGACTTACTGCCTTTGGAATCCTGCATCAGATAGGCAGCTGCAGTGGGCAGGTATGCTGGAGAATTATGTGCAGGGCAGCTGATGGTCTACACGTGCCTCAACACAGACAGCCTCAGTGAGATGGCTGGTAGGGATCAAGGTCCATGTCTAGACATAATCTACCCAAGGTAGCCAAGCCATCTACATGGTGCTGCTGATACAATGTAGGACTTCCTGAATCCCCACACCCTCTATGTTGGTAGCTGGTGGCTAGAGGTGGTATCCTAGCGTACTCAAGGCGGCATCTACTTAGGAAAACCTAATTTTTGCTTGAAAATATCCTAGCACTATTACATGAAGAAGTCATGGTTGAAAGATCTAGCCCACAGAAAGTGTGTACTTGTTTGTTTTCATGAGCGGATTGTTCTCTGACCCCTTTAAACGTATTATGGGATTCCACTTTATCTTCATTTTGAGAAACAGAGTGTTTGTGTTGCTTTCTTCCTTGCACCTCTTAGTTTGGAGGTATGTCTCATCCCATTCAGAGGCTTGTGAGGAAGGTGAATCTTTGGAATCCCACCAAATGCCACCCTGCAGCTGCCACTGCCATAGACAGCTCTTTGCCTAATGCTCCTGGTGCCACAAATATGGCCCTCATGCTGTCTTTTGGGAAGCAGGAAGACTGGATAGATGCTTTGCCTTATTCCCTGAGCTTTGACCAATCTCACTGCCTTCAGGATCCTTCTAAAAGGAATCCATTCTTCTATGTGCATGGATGTAGGTATTGGACATGGTGGTCAGTTCTGTGAGAGATCCAAGGGAACTGCAGGTTTTCAGTGTCATATTTTGTTATGATATCCTGAGGCATTTTTCTGTACTCTGCAAACTTACGCTGCAGTCAGTCAGAAAAGCAGACAAGATGCACATCTTTTGGGGCTAAGCTGAAAGATTCTGTTCCCTGAAGGGTTTTGGCTGTGTTTACTGCAGAATATGGAAGGCTTTAGAGTTGAGCTGAAAAGCTGAAAGGAGAGCAGAATTAGTGCCACAGTGAATTCTGCTGGTTATCACACAGCCTGTGGAAGGCAAGACCTGAAAAGACCTAAAACCGCAGGTCCTGCTTGGTCTTCATTTTTTTAATTTTCTTGTCCAGACTACAGAGTCTAAGCACTCAGCTTCAGCTGAATTTTACTGGGAGTTTAACTTCCAAAATAAAACTGTACGTTTTTAATTTTCTATTCAGAGCCTTGCTGAGAAAGGGTTCAGTAAGCAAGGCAGAGTGCAGCTCTCTGAGTGACAGTGCTAATAAAAATCTCCGCTAGACTCTCATTAAGAAACCACTGCTGTTCCTGTGCACTGAATGAAGCAGGGATCTCTTGAAAGGAATGCTACTGCAGTTGCATCATTAGAAAGGTGTACTGTAATGTGTAAACAGCAGGGTGCCACATTGAAGTAATTCTTAATTCTAGTATTTCATGATGTTAGAGGGATTGACTTTACAATGCTAATTTTCATTCAGTGCAGTGTTGTGGTTCATAGGTTTACAAGACCTTTTGAACACATGCATTGAGAGGTTGTTGTCCCCAAGGAATCAGTCCCAAAATGACATTATAATGTGTGTTCCCTCTGCCTTTCACACGTTATTTGTCGACAAAAGAAACCTTTTCATTCCCGGCTCCAGAAGAATTGAGATTTGCTCTTGTACTTTCTTTGCTGTAAATGGGTCTCTCATGCAGGTCTAGCAGCCTTCCAGTACCTGAAGGGGGCCTACAGGAAAGCTGGGGAGGGACTTTTTATAAGGGCATGTAGTGACAGGATGAGGGGAAATGGCTTTAAACTGGAAGAAGGTAGATTTAGGCTAGATATTAGGAAGAAATTCTTTACTGTGAGGGTGGTGAGACACTGGAACAGATTGCCCAGTGAAGTCATGAATGCTCCCTCCCTGGAAGCATTCAAGGCCAGGCTGGATCAGGCTTTGAGCAACCTGGTCTAGTGGGAAGTGTCCCTGCCTGTAGCAGGGGGGTTGGAGCTTGATGATCTTAAAGATCTCTTCCAACCCAATCCATTCTATGATTCTGTGATTCTGTTCTCCCTGCCAAGCTCTCTCTGCAGGCTCCTTGTGCAGATCCTTGCCTTGGGGCCTATGTGGCAGTGCGGGGCCTGAGCAGCGGCAGGATGCTGTGTCGGGCAGGCACATCCCTCAGGCCTGTGACCCAGCAGCCTTCCATCTCTGCACGACAGTACAGGAATTTGAGGAGTTTGAGAAATTCCACAAAGAGCACAGCACTCACATCTCCAAATTTTAAATTTCCTACCAAATTCATAGAAGAATTCACTGAAGAGCTTCCGAAAGGGTCAACTGTAGGAGCTTTAACATAGAAAACATGGCGTGTTTCCTACCTGGTCTTGTTCTCAGCAAACAAAAGGAAAGCTTATTTCTTGCCTTCTCTTCTTAGCAGTAGCAAATGTTTTTGTTAATTTTAATGACAGGCACTCTTAGTGATATGGAGGATGAAAACTTTCAGCTTTACAAAGTCAGATGAGGATCTTCAGGCATGAACTGCTGGATACCCTTTCCTGGAACTAATATTGCTAGCTCTGTTTATGGTACCACTCAGAAAATGCTTAACGGAGCTCAGTCAGAATTTTTTTGCTCCTGTCCTGATTTTATCCCATTCTCTTTCCTTAAGGCATGCCATTTCATTTTCTTGCTCTAAAATAAGGATAATAGCTGCTTAGGTGTCCAATGACATATTCCACTTGTATTTGTGAAGGAAGCACATATCAGATTTCTGCATTTGTTGATTTGTCCCACTTGCACACTGACTTCTCCGAGACCTACAGATCAGGAGCAGAATCAAAAAGAGAATTGAAACTGAGAAAGGGATCAGAAGGCAGTAACTTTCCTTGTTCATGAAGAAATGTTTGCATTAAGGATATAGTCTGCTGTAAATATTTTCATACTCTTGAAACACTGAGAGATCAACCAATAGATATTGTGATTTTGAAATGGAATAGTATTATTTTGAGGAGCGATATCAAAAGTAATTGTAATTGCCAGAAATCCACAGAAGTATTTTTTCTCCAGTAAGTGCTGAGCAAAGAGAGAAGCCGTCCAGGATAAAGCTGTGCTTCAGTTACTGACCCAGCAGTGAGATCTTTACTTCTGAAAGTTTAATACTATTTGGTTGATGATGGTGCTCTCTGCACAAGCTGGCTGATTCCATTGGTGCCAAATTGCTGATCTTGTACCTGCCTAAAATCTCAGCTTTCTGCTTCAACCTCAGACTGCTTGGAGTGGAAAACAAGTAACATTTGTGGATGGGTTTTCCTGTGGTTGTTGTTTGTGTATCTGTGTGCCATACTATGCTTATGTGTAGCCATATATAACCATGGTTAGATGGCTATAGTGGCAAACTACATCTCAGCATCACGGCAGCAGTACTATGGAAATCAGATTCCTTGGTAGTTGGAGACCCAGTATGATGTCATTTGGAATAATCTAAGAGGATCAAATCTTCTTTAAAAAAACAAATGAACAGATAGATCCTTTTTATGAGTTCATTTAATTTATTTTTTTTTTTTGCTGACATATCAACAAATGAAGCCACAAAGATATGGCTGGTCCCATATTTGAGCTATGTCATGATATTTCACTGTGCTAATAAGAAAGTGACTCAGCATTCATATGATGTGTTCATATAATACATTTATATATTGTAATTCAGTGTCAGGTGAAAAGTTTGGACAGCATGTCAACATTTCATCCTGATGTTAATGTATTATCTCAAAGAAAGTCCAAAGGGCAGCCTTCTGGAATGCAAATAGATTAATATTTTATCCTTAATTACCTTTAAGCTGTCTGCTTGTTTTCCAATTGGCACCTGTTCTTCCTAAATGACTTTAATTTCTCATTTGAACCAATAGATCAAATTTGCCACAGACTTTGCACTTTCCTACCAAGAGTGGTAGAAAGCAGTATAAACCAGAAGAGCAGATAATTGTGACAATTGGTATTTTCTCTTCTGACTAGTTGGCTTATTTCAATTCTTTGCACTGTAAATTATTTATAAAAGCCTCAAGCAGAAAATCCAGGAGTGCAGCTTGCACAGTAGTTTCAGGGGAAAAATAGCTACAGAAATTAAACTCATGGGAAACTCAAGTGCCTTTCTTTTTGAAACACATTCCTGTTTGTGGGAAAAGGGACTTAGAACTGGAGGAGACAACTTTGAGATAAATCCCACAGAACTCATAATGTAGCAGCAGCTACAGATCAGTGCCTGGGTCAGTGAGGTGTGGCCCAAATCTACTAATTCATTTCACAAAGGAATGTGAATTTGTCAAATTGCTTAGTCTCTACCAACTCTATATGCTGTTACTCATATAATAACAGTCCTCTCCAAAAACAAAAATTCAGGCTCAAGTTACATTTCACATCGATTTGAAAACACAGTTTGTAACTAAATTTACAGAAGGAAGGCCTTGGACAACTTTTGTGTTAGTCTCTACTTCTCTGCAAAAACACAAAGCCTTGCTGTCAGGTTATGATGAGGCTCATGTACCATGTGCCCTTCCATAATGTGAAAGGTCCCTCTCATTTCTGTCCAGTCATCCTCTCTTGGCCCTGTTTCACATGAGCAAACTTGCTAGCAAACCAATAACTTCATATTTGCACATTATGCTGGGCATAAAATGCCCAGAGCCACGTGGTGCTGGAACAAGCTGCCATTGCACAACTCCATTGTGTTATCAGCATGAGAAAGCTGGCTCTCCTTCACCAGGCTAATAAGAAACTGTGCTGAAGTGGTTAGAGAAAGTCTTCATTTTATTAAAAATGTGTGTCTTTCTAATACAATGTATGGAATACACTCATTTTTTCTGTTTGTTTGTTTGTTTTCCCAGTCAAAATTCCCTAATGCTGTGTCAGTTTTCTGCAACTTTCAGTGTATCCAGCAACTTGAACTGGATTATTTTTTCGTGTTGAGAAAGAAACTCTGTAGTTGCTTTACAGAATTCTGTAGCGCTTGTGAATCTGCACTGTAGACCTTAGTGGAGATTTGTTTTGTGGGCAAACTCCAGGCTTTCAGAAACAGAGGTGTGTGGTAACCCAAACTGAACTCTAAAGGGAGCGTGTAGGAGAAAGCTTCAACATCCTTTACAAGTTAATGGATGTTTTTTTTTCTTTCTTTCTTTTCTGTTTTCCGGAACAACTTAATATTCTCATCTTGTTGAAACCCATGTCTTGTGTGACTTCTCTTTGATCTTCTGGCTTTCATCGCTTTGTTTCTTTAACTTTACTAGAAAAACATACATTAATTCCTGCAAAAACTTGCAAAAGACAGAAAGGTGAGTGAACCACATTTACCTTTGTAGAAAAAGGCAGCTTGTTGGTACTTGCTGTCAAGCAACGTGCGGTGGTTCTAGGTGCTGTGGTGACACCAGCACTAGGGTGCCTTGCTCAGGATAGCCACACACACACAAGGCTGCTGAGCAGGTGGAAAGGGCTCAGAAAGAAGCAAAAAATGTCCTGAGGTCTGGAAAAGCTGTTATATAGATTTTTTTTAGGCTATTACATTGATAAATAGAATCATAGAGTCATGGAATATCCTGAGTCGGAAGGGACCCGTAAGGATTATAGAGTCCAACTCCTGACTCCACGGAGGACCTCCCAAAATAAATGTAATTTTCTGAATTAACTTTTACAATGTAAAAAGATACCTCAACTTAAAACTTGCTGCCTTTTTTTTCAATACATTATCTAGTTGAATGAACAGTTGTGAATTTTATGCAGAAGTTATTGTGTGTAGCTTTATGCAGTTTATTATCTGGGACCTTAAATATTTAAATCTGATGTATGGGCATGAAATCTAGAACAGACTGAGTGATACAACAAATAATTTATTCATTGAATGCAGCATCTTCTTCTGAGGAAATATGCACAAATATATTTTTAATTCTTGCCCTTACCCTGCACTTTTTGATTTTTCAGCCTAGCATCCCAAGGAAGGAACACTTTGGTGATCATGTCTGTCCATCTGTCCCCCTCTACTAGCTTTTAAACTTACTGCCAAATTTTAACACTGTGCAATAGCGTGGCACACAGCTCAAAGACATTAGGATTAATTTCACCTAAGTTTAGACTTTAGACATCGTATCAGTATGTAGTATCATCTGAATCGTCACCTTAGGTTGTCCTTACAGTTAGTGGAGACCAGTTGGCACTTCTCAACAGGATTCGAGTGACCTGATTTAGATGTCTATTTTGGGATAGGACAAATCACAAGCCAAGTGTGCCTTTCCATACCACGTAGTTGGGGTCATCAGCTGAGATGAAGAACAGCCTAATAGTGGAGTTTTCTGTGAGACTTCTGAAGACGGACTTTATATAAGAAATGAAATTTATTTTTCCATTGAGGCCAAAGCTGTGGTGTATGCTCTTCAACAGTGGCTGGCTGGTGACCAGCTGCTGTGGGCATCAGGCTGGCAACCAGCAATCACCCCTTGTGGGGAACCCCCCACTGGCATCTGGGGGATGTGCCAAGGAGATGAGTACACTGCCAAGGTGAGGAGACAGTGGTACAGAGCTTTGGGGTCAGGAGAGCTGTCTGAATTGTTGTGATGGGTGGGTAAGAAAAGACACAGTTTGGTAAGAAGCAAGTCTTCACTGGATTTACTGCTCACAGAATTAATTGCTTGTTCCCATGAACTCACCACAACTCTGCATGCTGTGACTGCTCAGATAAAACCTCTTCTACAATAACCCTTTCATCATGCAGAGGCCAAGCCCTGCCTCTGATCAACATAGGCTGCCAGTTTCCATTTTCAGCTTGACAATTTTTGAACTTCTGGGTTTTTTTGTCACCGCCACTCTCCCTTCTCAGAAAAAAAGTCCCCACAAATACCTGCAAAACGAACTAACTGTTTTCTCTGAATTTCTCTGGGCCTGCTAAAGACCTGATGATGACTGAGTGACTGCTCTGCTGATGCTACTGCCCAGTTTGACTGTCTCCATTTCCTGTGGCTGTCCATCTGATGGCTCCTGCTCCAGGTTGTCTGGGTCAGAGCATCTCTTTGCTTCATGCAGTAAATGTCTTACTCAACAAACCTAAATCTGTAAAGTGCATGGTAATGCAAATAAATAAACAAGAATACATTACTGTTCTGATTCTGTCCTGAATATGTGACTGAATGTTGGTAGTACCCATTCTAAAATGCTGGGTCTGGGAGGTGTATTGACAATGTGCCCATTGCAGTGTTTCCTGGTTAATCTCAGTCACTTGGCTGTTTGCAGGAGACTGAGGAGCAGCATCACTGCAGGACATGGCAGACACTGGCAACAACAGCATCTCACAGGAGGAAAGGAACCCAGTAGGAGACATTTCTCAGGAGCCTGTTAATCCCCACAATGTCATTGAATGAAAAGAGTCGTTACTAGCTTAATAACCTTCATAACAAGTTGTGCTTTGTCATGGTGACTTTCAGTACTTAACAAGGCAGGGCATTGCTCAAGGCTGGCCTTAGTGAATATGTGGTTGCCTCCACAAGCTTGTTCTCATCTCAGGATAACTTGCTAATGCATATTTAGTTAGTAGTTTACTTTATGGGCATAGTTCCATTCATGTTCACATTTTCATTATCAGCAAAGCATAGCTCACTGCCCTGTTTTTCAAAAGGCATAACAGAGATAACAGAGCTCGGTGTTTGCTCATAGCCACAGGGAGAGTTGGTGACTCACCCAAAGAGCAGTTGGAAAGGGAGGCAATTTTTGTTTATGTTTCATTCTAGGAAAATCAAAATAAGTAATATGAGCTCAGTGAAAAACTTCTAAAAAAGTTTTAGCTTTTTTAGAAAGCTCCCTTGGGGGAGCAATCACCCCCAAGCTGATGCTGCCCGGAATTTGGTTTGGATTTGTGTGCTGAATGACAAACACTGGATGCTGACTCCTCTCCATCTTCAAAAGATTCAGCCTCTATACATCTCCAGCAAGGCCACTGCCTGATTCCTTTTTTTGGGTATCTTTGTCCTCCAGGTGGGACAGCAGCAGGAAGCATGGCAGTGGCATGCAGTGAACTTGTTGCCATCCTTTTGCTGAAAAAGCACAGGTCTTCTGATCACAGTGTAGGGGAACAACTCATTTCTCAGTGCTTTCCAGTTTGCTGCCAGTCATGTCCAATACTGACCATTCCTTTGTCCTCGCTTTAGTGCTTTGTCTGGTGCTCTTGCATACTTTCATTCCTGCTTCACCTGTGGCTATCCAACTATTTTTTATTTTGCCATAGGTCTGCCTTTCAGGGGCTGTCTTGCAAAACACAACTCCAGTGTTCAGTCAGTAGCAGTAAGTCAGGTAGAAGAAAGCTTAGAAAGAGACTCTGAACTAGCTCTATGCATAGGTGCATCTGTTCTGCACCAACCTGTTAAGGCACAGTAAACGTAAGCTGTTGCTGAACAGTTATTTCAGGTTGCCTCCTGGCTGGTGAGACAAAGATACATGGGATTCTGCAATTAAAAGACACAATGGCCTCAAAACAAAATTGCAAGCCAAAGAAATCTTCAAGTGCAGTCACAGATATGCAGTATCTAGAGCAGAATCCAGTCCCACATGAATGCCCTTACATTAACGTGTCTACTATAAATATGCTTTGCTATGTTTTGCCTGCGGAGATCAGTGGCTCAGCCAGTGGAGAAGAGTGGCTCGATTCAGTTGCCTAAATGTTGGTGCTATTTCAGAAGCCCGAGACAAGTGGCTGTCACTGACAGGGGAAGTTACAGGGGAAACCCATGCCCTTTTGGAGCAGCTGGGTGCCAGCCAGGACACCCTCCCAGTGCTGGATACATAGGGGTGAATCATGAGTCTAGCCAATACTGTAAGTAAAGCCTGAAGAGCAGTTCAGCTCTTCCTAAAGTAGGACCTTGTGAGTGACTGAATAAGTCACTTGATATGGCTGCATTGGCTGCTTCAAAGGAGCTATGGCAGATAAAAAAACATTTGGGTTTCCTGACAGATAATGCCTGCGACTACTCAGTTTCATAACTTGCATGATATATCCGGCCTCTTCTGAGTGCTCTGTCCCTCCAAAGAGATAAGATCACACAGAAATTCTTGGAACACTTGTTTCTGACACAAACTCCAACTTCTGGCAGTGTGGCCCAAACTTGCTCTGCTTCTGCGGGGTGAACTGTTATCTTTTTCATCACTCCCTTCAACAACGTCAGTCCAGGAAATGTGCCCATCTCTTGTTTCAAAGCGTTTTTTGATAAAGAAGTATTCAGATCGCTGTTAAAAGTGGAGAGTGCTATTTATTACTCACATAACACCATGAGAGAGTTCTGCGTTGAATTTTAGTACATGAATTATGATATCCGCTATCACTTTTTTCTAGTTTTGCTAAAATTCTTGGAGTTTTTGCTGTTCACCTGGCCTGGGACCTCTCTTCTTCCTTCAGAAGAGCTGATCTGTTACTTCCGATACTGCCGCCGAGGTGTCCTTTTACCAGGACTTCTTTGACGCCAACAATGAAGAAAAGAGACCCCTGAAATGTCACTGACAGCTCTGCTGGCTGCTTCAGTTCATTTGCTGTTGTTGCAGTGAGTGTGATCTAATGGAAAGCAGAACATTCTTATTATAGCAAGCTATAATTCTCTGGCTGAACACTCAAGTGTATGCAGTGACCAGCACATGAGCTTCAGAGAAGCAGCTGGGCCATAAATCTGTTGGCTGCACCGTCCTCCCAGTAACCTGGGAAAGATCTGTTTTTCCCAGCTCCTAAACTTCAGTAATTTCCCAAAAGCACATCCATGTTGCACTGAGATGGAAGCAAAAAATGTTCTTGTAAACATTGTCCTGGAGCAGCCATTTAGGGCACTGAGTTGGGAGGCAGAAAATACATCTGAGCACCCTCCCTCTCCGGTGGGGATAAATATTATGTAGTCCCACTGGAACTAACTCTGGCAGAGCAGACAGAGGAACTTTCATTTAGGTTGGAGGTAGGGACCACAGATCTGGAACATACCAACAAAGTTCCCGCTGTGAGCCCAAAGGAGGTAAGCTGTGCATCCTCCCTAGACAGAGCTGTGTCCTATTTGCTGTGGGAATGATGCTCTCTTGTGGCTGCCTGAATTTCATCCCAGAGCTAAGAAAGCTAACTGAGGAGGATGTTGTCCACCTTCCTGCATCACTGCGTACTGCGATGTTATTGACTCGGAATCGTTCGGCTCCCCCTCGCTGAACACCTGCATGTTTTTCAGGTCGTTTACCACCCCGCTGGGGTCCTCCCGAGTCACAGACTGCTACCAAAGTGTTTGCACAGAGGTGGACAGGAGCTGAAGGAAAGAGGGCAGGCCGCCGCTGGCATTTTTTTTACACAATATAACTATCGTCTTTGCTTTTCCTCCTCTTTATCCAACCTCACCGCTACCACCAGCATTCCTGTCCGAAATAAGAGTTTTCCGGCTTTCCTTCTGGATTCCCCCTCTTTGTCACCGTCTTTCTGCTGGCACACGCCAGGCCCCGCGCTGCCGCAGCGCGCCGGCTCGTGTCCTTCCTGCTGCTGCCCTCCTGCGTCCCGGAGCCGCCATGGCGCGGGGCGGCGGGAGCAGCGGTCCCGCTCCAGCTCGTCGGGAACGCGCGAGGATCAGCCGCTGCACTGAGCTGAGGATTGATTTCAGTCCGCTGGAGTGAGCAGCGCATCGCTGACGTTAACCTCGGCTAAGAGAAGCCCGGCTGCTTTAGCTTTTAGCTCAGGAAAGCAGCACGGGGTCGATGCTATTCTGGAGTGCTGCCATATCAAAGATGTTCCCCGTACAATCATCTTCACTTCATTTAAAAGATAGCAGTGCCAGGTGTGGCACTGAGGGACATGGTTAGTGAGCATGGTGGTGATTCTCTGATTCTATTTTTTGTTCTCTGTCTGCTTTAAGTGATATGAACATGAGTTACATGCTGCAACACTTTTATTCTGATTTTTTCTTTTTGTTTAGATAAATTTTTAGGAATAACTGCATGCGTCAGTACATGTTAGGGGCTGACCTGCTGGAGAGGAGCTCTGTGGAGAAGGACTCGGGTGTCCTGGTGGACAACAGGTTGGTCTTGAGCCAGCAGGGTGCCCTTGTGGCCAAGAAGGCCAATGGCATCCTGGGGTGCATTAAAAAGTGCATGGCCAGCAGGTCAAGGGAGGTGATCCTCCCCCTCTACTCTGCCCTGGTGAGGCCACATCTGGAGCACTACATCCTGTTCTGGGCTCCCCACTTTGGAAAAGACAGGGATCTATAGGAAGTCCAGCAGGGGGCCACAAGATGGTTAAGGGCTTGGAACATCTCCCTTAAGAGGAAAGGCTGAGCAACCTGGGTCTGTTCAGCCTGGGGAAAAGAAGACTGAGGGGAAATTTGATTAATATTTATAAATATCTAAAGGGAAGTGGGAGGCAAATGGATGAGGCCAGGCTCTTCTCAGTGATATATAGTGATAGGACAAGGAGTAATGGCCTAAAACTTGAATATAGGCAGTTTGGTACTAACATGTGGAAGAACTTCTTTATGGTAATGGGTGATGGAGCACTGGAACAGGTTGCCCAGAGAAGTTGTGGAGTCTCCTATGGTGATATTCAAGACCCATCTGGATGTCTACATGTGCAACCTACTGTAGGGAACCTGCTTTAGCAGAGGGGTTGGACTCGATGGTCTCTCAAGGTCCCTTCCAACTCCTGCAGTTCTGTGATTCTGTGATAAGTAACTTCAACAAATTCACTGTTTGGCTCAGAATAATCCCATACATAAATGGCAGAAGATAAAAGCAGTCTTCTCCACTTGGTCCTATTAGTTTTCATGGCTGCGCTCATGTTGCTACATGGGGATTTTGCTTAAAGATACACAGTGACCTTCAGATGAGAGACAATGCAGTGCCTTAGATTTAGGTTGTATTTATCTTGTTAGTATTTTGCAGAAAGAAGAAACATATCGATTTATAGACCATTACACATTGGCATAATGAACACCATAAATCTGTGCAAGTCCTACAGCTTCATTTTGGATAATTTAGGGAAAAACAGCATTCCCTAAGTGAATATTTCATTCATAATATTTCACTGGTTTTGAAGGAAAATGATAGCATAATCATCTCTGAAATGTGTCTGGAATACAGAAAAACAATGTTTTTTGGACCGTTAAGTAACAAGGCAAATGCAATAAGAATGCAGCCAATGTTTACTTTACTCTGTGGTTTTTTTTTTTTGTTTTTTTTTTTTTAACTTTAGTGATACTGCCAAATAACGCATTTGGCAAGACTTGCTTAAAATCTTTGCCTCTTATACCATGGTTTATTTACAAAAACTTTCAGCAGTTTTTACCGCAATAAATTCATGGCTTGATTCCCGTACTTTGCTTCCTCAAAAACACCCCTGATTTTTTATCTGCTCTACTTTAGCTTGCAGCAGTCATTTACATGGTTCTTTGCTTTTTTTTACCCTTTAACACCACTTAGCGTTATTATTTCTACTCCAGCTATTTGGGCTATTTTGAAGATCCCAGCCAGAGCATGAAGGGTTTGCCAGCTCAGAGACAGGTTCTAAGTTGTAGTGATACTCTGCTAGTTACTACCTTTTTTTTTTTTAACAGCTGCAGATGATCATTTCTCTTTCTGCTCTCAACAGATCAAGGATAGGGTGTTGCTGTAAAGGACTGAGTTGGAAATTTAACATTTTTTCCCTGTTCCGCTCTCTCTGGCTTATGGAAGAACTCATCTAGAGGTGAGATATGGCAGTAGCACATTTTATGGCTTGGGCACAGCAATGCCACACCAGCCTCATTCCCTCTGAGAGGTTGGGATCTATGTGCTATGAGCTTTGACAAGGGGTCAAGGGAGAGACTTGCTCTTCCCATTCTGCACAACAGGAGTAGGTCATCCCTCTCAGGCTGCTGTGATCTTGGTTATGTTTCCTTACAAACAAATGGCAAAGCTCTGCTTTGAGTAGGTGAATAACATATCCTATACTGAGTCTCTTTCTATAGCTTATGACTCTATACAAAGCCATTTGCTTATGCCAAGCAAGGCAACACTGTCCTTTTCTCCAGCAACAGCATTATTCACATGAAAAAACAAATCTGACACCATTAAAGATTTAAGTCTTTAAAGATTGTAGATAACTGAGGATCACTGGGAAATGCTTTACACATAAACATCAACATTTCGTGCTTGCCGGACAGAAGTTCTACATCTGGGCTCCCTGAATCTTTTGCTTTCTGCTTCACACCATTAACCAGATGAAATATAAGTTGCATGCTCTAGGGATCTATTTATTCCCTAAGAACTTTTGCACCACTGTACTTAGACTGGTAAATTACCAGCCAGGTCATCATCAAGAGGTAACAACATTGTATCTTACTGTACTGGGCCAAAGTCAGACGTCACTACTTTGAATAGACCTCTCCCCTGAAGAAAATGACGTTTACACTTAGCTTTTGAATAATGCTCTTATGAGGATTTGACCTAAGAAAGGCTAACATAAATTTTGAGCTAAGAGCTAATGTAAATTTTGATAGTAGATTTATGTAGGGTAATTACAGTAAGTTATATTAATTATAACTCACAAGTCAGGACATCTTTTTGAATGAGGGCTTCAGCAAATTTGAGACACTGTAGGTACCCAAGGCAGCCAGGACTTGTTGATGTGTTGAGATATCAACAGGATGGCTGCCTACTTCTGAACTGACAAGCAGAGAATAGCTGGCGTGCCCTGCAGTGTTGGAAATGACATAAAATGCCTATACTTGGGGAAATTAATCCCCTTCTACAAGTGACTCACAAATCAATACCTCATGCCAGCTGAGACACCTTACGCCACCTGCGACATCTGCTTAAGGCTGGCAGTTAGGACATGGGACCTGTGGAAAAACCACAGCAGATGGAGTCCAGGGCATGTCAGAATACACCAGAGGAGTACATTTAGACTCTTGAGTCCTGACTTTCAGGCTTGATGTGCAGGTGAGCATAACCGCAGGCAGGTAACATCTTGTCAGATCACAGGAACCCAGCTGCTGCTTCAGAGGTGCATGATTCACGGAATCATAGAGTGTCCTGAGGATCACTGAGTCCAACACCTTGATCCATATGGGATCACCCAAAATTCAAACCTTGTGTCTGAGAACACTGTGCAAGCACTCCTTGTACTCTGGCAGCTTGGTGCCATGCTCACTGCCCTGGGCAGCCTGTTCCATGCCCACCGCCCTCTGGTGAAGAATCTTTCCCTAATCCTTACCCACTCCTCCCCTGACAGCTCCATGCAGCTCCCTTGGCCCTGTCACTGTCACCAGAGAGCAGAGCTCAGCGCTGCCCCTCCACTCCCTGTGAGGAGCTGCGGCCTGCATGACACCTCCCCTCAGCTCCTCTGCTCTGGGCTGAACACACCAAGGGACCTCAGCTGCTCCTCACATCTCTTGTCCTCCAGACCCTCCTCCATCTTTGTAGCCCTCCTTGGGACACTCTCTAACAGATTATGTTCTTCTTTTATTGTGGTGCGCAAAATTGCATGCAGGTCACGTTCTTGTTCAGCAGTCTCATCAAGCTGTCTTGGACATCCACGGACTGCCAAATTGTGCTTTGAAGCAAGCCCTTGTTGTCAAAACTCGGGGAACACTTTTTAATACATCAAAACCTCTCATAAGGAACAATTTAATTGTCTTTTAGAATTGTGACGAATTTTTTTCCCCCAAAAACTTAGATGCTTTTATTTTCGATAATGTTACTCATACAGTGAAAAGGAAAATATGTCAGATTGCTCGTCACACACATACTCTGTTATCTTTTGTTGTTAGGCATTTGGATGATGAAAAATTACTGTGAAATGCTTTGTTATAAACAAAAGTTTTTTTCTTGTGAAAGAGATGAAAAAGATAGGATACAAATGGTGCCAGCGTCATCCTGTGTAGCTCACCATGACTGTGGTTTGACAGTCAGCATATGACAAACATGCCAATTAGCTGGTATGGGAGAGGTGATCGGCTTGGAATACAAAGGATATTTAAACTGCAGCCAGGGGTTAGCCTGATAAAAAGACAGTCCCAGAGTTACAAATGGACTTGAGAACAAAAATAATTCGCTCTACATGTCAACAGTTTTATTTGAAGCATACAATGAAAAATACTGACATGCTGTTTTATTCCACTTAACAACTGCTGCACTACAAATTTTGATTTTTAAGTAGTAACATTCTCACATTACATGTATAGATTTTTCTGTTGAAATATGTTCCCATGTATTTATCACAGTTCATCCTTAGAGTGTATAATTAGAAAACCTATTTGTATAGCAGTATGTCTAACACTTATAAGCCAGGGAAATGCTTTACACAAATAAATTATCTTTTTAACTTGTTGACAACAAAACTGCCAAGGAAGCAGCCAGTGTAACACCCAGTGTATCTAAACGTGTGTGCTCCCATTCTTACCAACAGATATTTATGATGTATTCCTCATAAGTTTACTGTCTATACGTTTACTGAGAATTTAATTTCCATTGAGAAACCAATGATCATACTAGTATTTTGCATGGCAAAACTCATCTGATATTATCTGAATCTCTCACTCAAGCTATACAGAATTGCATGTATTTTCCTTTGTCTTTTAGGGAACTACTGGGAATAGAGCTCTTAGCAGTGCCACATTTTAAAAATGAGCACCTGCGACTCATTGTTCACCCCTTTTTTCCAAAAAGCATTCTAGAATATGACCTTTTCTTTGCCACAGCCACCGACAAAGAGATTTTTTTAAAAATTAGATTCACAGATGAGCTTTTATGAACTGTATGCATCTGCTTTGGTTGCTCGTGAGAGAATCACTCAATAATGGACAGAAAAAGGGAAAATAAAAAGGGGCAAGAGATTCTCTTCCCGCATGGAGGAATCAGAGTACAAATCTGTTCATGAAAATGTTTTTCATTACTTGTATAAAGCAGATCTTTGACAAAAGGATGAGAAGACTCATTACAAAAATGTCAGGAGACTGTTGAAGGTCTATTGGCTTCACCTTCATTCTCCAACCAGGTAGATTCAGAACTTCAAAAATATTTCCCAGCTTGGGTAAGCCCAGGTTATGGTAAGTTGAAAATTCTATTCAACTGAGAAAGGAAATTACAGTCAATAGAAAACTGAGCCTTGGTTTTCATAAGAAAAGTTGGCCAATTTCAGTTATGTAACACAAAGGCTGCTTATGGAAAGGTGCATGCTGAAGCAGATATTTCCTTCCAGCATGTATTTCTCAAACATCCTTGAGACGTGGGATCAAAATCTTAATCTCCTGACTGTGCTAGGGGGCTCCATCTTCTGCTTTCTACTGTCTGGATCTTCTTGCATCTCCAATCCTGTGTGTTGCACAGAAAACCTTGAAGCCTACACGGGATTTCACTGAACAGATATCCCCAAGGAAATAATCCTTATGGGGAAATCTAGTCTGTAAAAATTTCATGTGCATGTATGGTAAAAGTAGGTATTTGAATGGTAATACTGAACACATACCTCCATGTTGGCCTTTATTAGATATTAATTCTTATGGACTCATGCATTTATTTCTTGTAATTTACTTTTCCAAACATTAATGCATGAGAATATATATAATACATATATTATATATATATGTATATATATAAGAGGCCCCACTGTGTTCAAAATGGGATACGTACTCATACAGCTATATTTATGACTGTCAGGTTTGCAGCTAGAAACTTATTGTTGTTACTAGGGAAAATGCTGTTACTAGGGAAAAAGTCCCCCTAAACCCATTGCGGGTTTTGAAAGAGTTAAAGCTGTAGGATCAGTGAATCTAGGCTTAAGGATAATATAAAGGATGGTCTCCAGTCATTTAATTAACCATGTACTTTTTCCTGCAAGAACTGCCATTTAAAAATCTCAACACACAACACTTTTTAACACCTTGTAGCTTTCGTTGATGCTAATTTTGACTACTCCCCTCTTTGACCAGCTAGAAGTTGGCACTTAAGCTTAGTGGACTCTTGACTCATCTTAGAGGTTAACTTCAGGAATGGTCATGGTCTCATCGTGGTTAAGGACTATGCACAAAATCTCCCTTTCAGCATCACTTTCCAACAGTAAGCTTCTCATTTGCAACCTTACAACACACTCTCCCACGCACCTATACAACCATTATTAAACAAGAAAACCAAACGTTATCAAATTGTTTAACACACAGACTAAAGAGAGATCATTTTCAGGTTTCAGTTCCTTGGAAGCACAGATGTTATAGACTATACGTGCACGGGAATAAGGAATTTTGAAGACAACATTGTTTTTTTCAATATTACTATAGCATTAAGGAAGATCCTTGTAGTGTTCTAGCAACCTGTGTCTCATACAGCTGGAAGTTCTACTGTACTTAATATTACTGTATACGGTACTTCCTAAACTGCATTTGAAATTTTCTTTTTGGGATACACAATATTTCAAGTTCAACTGAGATTTTCTTATTAAATATTTGGAGATTGAAAATATGGTACCGAACAATGAAAGGACACTGTTCCATAACACAAAACATACAAACCACTTTTTACAGTTCTAACAAAATGAGATTGTACATAAAAATGTCACAATTAGCTCAGTACGTTGGTATGATCAGAATAATATTAAGTTCAGCTGATATTGTCACATATTAAGGGCCAAATCCTGGCTCAATGTGCAGTTGAAGCCTAAACAGATGTTTACAGAAAAGAATGAAAATATAAAGCCACACTGAAGTGCTATAATGATAACAATGTCTTTTATTGATCTACCTAAGATTTTTTGCCTATATTATGTGCCTAGTTTGTACAATGGAAGAAACACGTGGCCAGTGGTTGACTCCTGTCCCAGGACACTTCCTTATAGACTTGCTGTGGCCAAGGGCAGTGAGGGCTGAGAAGTCAATCTTCCCTCTGGGTATGACAGTTTTGCAGCCATCTATATGTATTGTTCTGCCAGAATTTGGCCAAGAGTTTTAAATCCTATACACCTTATTCAATAGTCCCAGAGAAGTCAATGGAACTTTTTTTGTGAATAAGATGAAAAGGATTTGGACCCCAGTGTTTTTAACCCTTTAAGTAGTACGAGAGTAGTTTCATTGCACTTAGCCCATCATTCACAAATAAATTTATATCCAAAACCAGAAGATTGGTGTTGAAGTACAGAAAGTGTTGGTTCACAAAAGAGGAAAGCATGCAGTAACATCTGACTACTAACATCATTTGGGACCTGAATTCCTAAAGGGAAAAAAGAGATGCTTGCATATGACAGAATTTTATCCCATATTTATCTGAGGCCAAGCGATTGTTTATTCAATTCCTAAATACCGTCTTAATGGGTACCCTAGAACCACTAAATAACTAGCATATATATACAGATATAAGGGAATTTGTTTCTTCATTGACCTGGGTGGATAAGCAACTACATCTAATAGTACTATAATTTGGCAAAAAAAATTATTGGAGCAGAAGGATTTTTCAAAGAGCATCTTAAATACTTCTGTATGGAACATTTGATCACGACTTTGAGAAAGGAGAGATGTTGCTCTCACCCATGGGAATGTTTTTGACTGGAGTGGGCAGGAACAGTATTTTTGTGTTTAAAACATAGTAATCCTACTCTGTTATATAATTCCATGTTTTGTTCTGTGACTTGGTTTGAATTATTATTCATTTGGATTAGACAAGGTAAAGGATAACTAAATGCAAATCAAATTGACCAAAACAAGATGACTGGTACTCTGACTACAGGTCATTGTAATGCAGTATATTCTAATAGCGTGCGGTACTCAGAAATTGAATTTGGGATTTAAATGTCTGCAGTCAGGATTCAGATGTGAATTCTGACTTAGAACTGGAAAATAGGACCTAGTATCATTCAGTGTAATTGCAATGGACAGGGTGAGTTACATCATCTCTAACACTGTGTCATGCTTAGTATGGAGCTGTAAGAAAGGTACAAAGTGCGGAGTAGGAGAGTCCTTTAAATGCTTGTCTCAACAAAGTCTGCATGTACAGACAATTTTAGAGCATTTCTCTTTTGCAAATGAGATAAACTATTGTATCATTTGAGTGAATTTTTACCCTTCTGGTTATATTAAATCATTTTATTTTCTAGCTTTGCTTCTTTCCTTCTCAAATATAAAGATGTAGACGTATTATACCGACAGCAGTCCTTCAGAATCAAATCCTCTGGGGACTTTGTGGGCTGCATATCCCTTTGACTACATGAATAGGATTAGGTATCATACTTAATTCCTCCACTGTGTGCTAAGATTAGGAAAAAAGAGTTCTTGGAAATTAATCCGAGTTGAGCAGAGACTTCACTCACTGGGGAAACTCCACAGGGTTCAACAAGCACAGCATTAGTCTACCCTTTGGAAAATGTGACTAAGAACTCCTCAAAATATAAATAGGGCTGTAACAAAGAATTCAAAAGGAGATACTTAATGGTATGTCTAGAAAAAGGTTAGTTTGTGTGATGTTGTGCCTACACCTGGTAAGAAAGGTGTTAAGATCTCTCTTTGTTACTATTGAGGAAAGTCTCTTTGATTTCATCCAGTTTCCCATGATTCATGGTTTTCCACATGTATATCTTTGCTTAAAAGCAGATCCTGCAGTCTTTATTTAGCCCTTGTTCATAACCTCACAGGGAATTTTTTTTCAGAACAGTACAGATTAGGAGAGATGCTCCGTGCACTTTCTCCATCTTGAGATACCATTTAGCCCTTGGTGCCTCCTAGCATGAACTCCGCTTCAAGATTTTGTCCCTGTTGTGGCACCTACTAGCTTCTGGCATGGGCACGGGCCTTCTCAGAAGAGAAGACAACCCAGAGGTACATTTCTACACAGGTGGGGTAGAGTAGGAGCAGAAGGAAACACACTGGATGGCCTTCATATCTTCCATCTTGAATTACAGGAGAGTCTCTCTCACATGAGGAGGAGGAGGTGGGTGTCTATTCCATGGTGTACAAATGGAGTCCAGGAGAGCAACATAGCACCCAAAGAAGACCTCGGGGCTGGCCATAATGCTTACAGGAGCTAATGTATTTTGTGGATTTAGGTTTTGAAAGCCATGTCACAGCATCAGATAAGAGAATTAAAGGCTCTCAAGCAGAAGATAGAGATCTCTTACTAGCTTCTGAAGGAGAAAAAGTTTTGAAAATTTTTCTGTGAATATCACTGCTCTCAAAAGTAAAGTATGCACATGCTATATACAATTTTTTTTGTTTTTTTCTTTCTTTTTTTCTTTTTCCTTTTTTTTTCTCAAAATATAAAAAGCTTAAAAAATAACGAAATGGACCAATTTCATGATAACATGGCACAGTTCTAATTTCTGTTGAGATTTATTACTACCAATATTTGATTTCTGAGTTCAGAAAGCATTTAAAACTTAGTATTAAAAAAAAGCCTCACAACAATCTTCTGAAGCAAATTTATCCCTATTTTACAGGTAAGGAAACCAAGGCACAAAGAAAGTAAATGATTTGCCACAGATAACACAGTGAGTCAGTGGCAAAGTCAGGAACAGAATGAAATTCCCTCTACAGTTATGGCTTAACTCTCTTCCTGCTAAGAAAATTCATCTTTTCCCTAATAGGCTGTTTCACACCACCTGTCTTAAAGGTCATGAAAACTGGCAAATTTGCAGCGTTAAAACTGTTGCAAAGCCAATTGTTTTTTCTGTATAAGCTCATAAATGCTACTTAAAGGGTTAATTATACTGCTATGCTGGTAAACATTTGTACTGGTTGCTGGTTTGACCGACATTTAAATACTGACTGGTACAGAAGAGACTGAGCTTGCCCTGGACTCCCTTGTCTTGGTGTTGGGCATGGATACAGTACAACAGGATACTCCCACAGTGGCTTCAGGCAGCTCGTCTTCCTCCGTCCACTCATTGAGATCTGGGTTATAGCACTGAATACACTTCTTATATTTTTTCTCTATCTCATTCCAGCCCCCCACTAAGTAAATTTTCCCATTCAGCATTGAAGCGCCGGCTGTGCTAACTCCGGTTTGAAGGGGTGCCACATAACTCCACTGCCCTGTGTAAGGGCTGTAACACTCCACAGGTAGAACGTCGATCCTTTCCCCTCTCCCCCCCAGCTGAGACCCACCCATGACATATACCCTCTCCAGCAGGGACACGGCACAGTGCCACCCTCGTGGGGTGCTAAGGCTGGACTTATCTTGCCAGCTATCATTGCTGGGGTCATACATGCACACTGAACGAGAGTAAGCATTATTAATGTAACCTCCCGTAACCAGGATCCTACCATCCACCACAGCACTGGCATGGCAGCAGCGGGGCACCTCCAGGGGTGCCTTCATCTGCCACTGATTAGTTGCAGGCACATAGCACTCCATTGAGGAGAGACAACCCTCCGAGTTGCGACCACCCACTGCAAAAAGGAGGCCATTGAATACATTCAGGCTGAAGTGGGTACGCTTCTGATTCATATTTGCCAGGTGAATCCAGGTGTTGAAACGAGGATCATATCTACAAGCATTAAAAACAGAGGTTGATCATCTCACACGCAGCTCTGGTAAATTCCACAGTTCTATATCTGTCCCACTACTGCTGTGGTTGAGGAATGCTAAATCAATATTGTGTTTAGCTATTTGTTTAGCCCAGTAGAAGTCAATGGAGTGAAACTGCTATCCCTGCTTAAATTTCCAAATAAATTTAGTTCTTAATTGATTAAAATGTGTTTATACCATTCACAACCAGTATTATTTCAATAAAATAAATCCAACTCTTTTCTGAAAATTGAGTTTGTAAAATAACCTCTTTGTAATATCAGAAAGTGACACTTTTAACATACAGTAGAAATTCTAACATTCTGCAATTTAAGCCTACGGAAAGGCTGTCAAAATTAACTCTGAGTTTTAAAAGGCGCTGGGAGCTGATTTGTGTTAGCATCCACTTAGTACTTTCTAAATGGTGTTTCTTCCTGCCACTTCCATCAATTAAGATTTAAGTGGAGAGAACATCTTTGTTTCCTAATACTATACCTATCTTAAATAACATTCTCTGTCCTTGATGATTCACTAAGCAATTTTGAAGTAGCAAATAGAAAATTACAATTTCTTAGGATAAGTAGTTTTGTAAGGTACATTAGTAAACCTATACATTTTTCCTGTTGTATGCTGAGTGGACCAGTGAATCACGTGAGAAAAAGACTATGGGAGAGTAAATAGTAATTGTTAGCTCTTATATATCATTGTTATTGGTAGCTCTGAAAGCAAGTTCACAGACGTTCATGTTAATTAGCATTTCCAAAGTTAATGGCAGAAGAGGTAGCAGAACACTGAGAAGACAACAAGGATTCCAGCACCTCCTCCACACAATCCTGGTTTGCACCAAGCACACGACTGGGGCATAGCTTCGAGGCATAGCTCAGAGGCAGAAGCTTGGAAAGCAACAGTGTAATCTCCTTTATGTGGTATATTTTTTTCTGATAAATTAGATTACACAATAGAAATGATCAAGATAACTTTCATTTTCCATTAATTTTATATGTTGGTGGACCTCTTTGGGATAAGTTATCTGAATGTTCTTTTCTGGGAGTAGAAAAGGAAGCACTGGTGGGCTGCATATTGGCACTGCGTGCCCATAGTCTGTTACTAGATAGAAGATGAGTTTTTTCAACTCCTGCTTCAAACTATGATGTGCTCTTATGTGCACTAGCTTTTAGGCTGAGCTATTTAAAAACCATCACCATTAATTTGACTACTGCATATTCGGTTATGCACTCTGTATTTGCTGCCACTTGTGCAGTTCTTGGATGACTACAGATAAGAACTGTAAGCAGGGTATTGTTCGGAGTATCTTGTAAGAGAGACATTCAGCCTTCGTTGTTTCTAAACTCTTTGTAAATCAAAAGTTAAAGGATATGAAATGCAGGATAAGAGCTGTTAAAAACATGATGGGTGATGCATAGAAAATCGGAATCATAATATATCAGAGTATTTTTCAGAATTTTCTGTGAGGTGTCATCAGCTCTTGAAATTTAAAGTCTCATCTGATTTCATGCATTTTAATGCTACTTTAGAACCTCCCTTACTCATTTCTTTCACTTCCTCATTTCTCATTGTGCATCATGCTGAAGTTATTGCATATTTCAGTTGCACTTTTCTGTTCATTCAAAATTCAATAAAGAATAACGTCCATGGCTCCTCCACGCTGTCCTTCTATACATCTGATCAGATCACACCGCATGTCACAGTTCAGCTTGGCCTATCTCCCTGCACTGCGTGGAGTAAATAAGTATTATTAAAAACAAACAAACAAACAACTAGTTACCTGCAGAAAGTGCTGACTGCATGCTTGGCTTGGTTCCTGGCATCATTCTGGTCTTCCCCACCGGCCACATAGAGAAATCCATCCATCACTGTCACACACTGGTTAAAACTTTTAGCGGGCATTTCACTAAGCTTCTTCCATCCGTTTTCAGGATCTCTGTATAAGATGTCTCTGCTAAGAGACTTTTCTGTTAGAGCAGGGCGTCCGCCAACGGTAACTAACACTCTGAAACCTCCACGAATCCTTGTCCTTCTAGACTGAAGTGTATTCTGATGATAGGGAAGCAAATGATAGTTCATGGCATCTACCAGGAGCTTATGGCAATCTGCATCCTGCATCATTCTCGGAACAGTTTGGACATAATTGACGAGGTCTTGAGCCGAGATAGTACCAAAACGAATGTTACCTAAGAGATCAGCAGCAAACTTTACTCTTTTTTGGTCAAATTCCAGCCATTTTATTGCAATCTGGAATGCAACAATTTCAGAAGGCAACTGCAAGTCATCATCTGCAAGAAGTTCATTAATCTGATCAAAAGTAAGCTTTAAGAACTGATCTGTCTCTGAAAATTCAATGAAGTTGTCTCTAATAAATTTGTGTGCAGCTTCCTTGGTTGTTTTTAGTCCATATGTTTCTGCAATATTAGCAATGTACATACAATTCTCAACACTGATTTCTTGGGTTAGAAAATCACAGCACATCTTTACAAGGGTGTGAATCTGAAGATAAATTGCTGTGGAAATAATACTACCTATTGTATAAAGTGAGAGAGTAAGCTTTCCAGTGTAAGCATAGGTGATAACAGTAGCTAGGCCCAATGGGGATACATCATTGAGGTCTACTCTTTGAGTGGATGGATCTTTCTTTAAGATGTTGTGAAAGTAGTCACTGATTGAAGCCATCACCACCTTATGAACACTGAAAGATTTGGTTTTGGTACTGATAGTCAAGTCACAAAGGAAATTTTCTAGTCTCATTCTGCTTAGACCTTCCAAGAGATTTGGGCTATATGATGAGTCAGAAACTTCAGATGAGACGCAGCTGAAACCATTGCCTCCATCTAAGAGTCCATTCAAGCCATTTAGTTTACTGAGGGGGCCATCTTCCACAATGATAGTCATTTCATTGATATCTGCTGCTTTGTTCTTCTTCACATTCTTCTTCTTAGGTGCCATGACTGCAATGAAATATTACAGCCAAGAGCTCGCTAAAAATAAATTGAAAATGTTTAGAGCCACACTGCAGTTGTGAAATTTAATATCTGATTATGCAACAAATCTAACCTTTGTCAATACATATAAATGCCACAAAACCAAAATACACAGGATAGTCTACCTCTCTGTGAACTGTTATACTCTCCTGGATGGTAATGTAGCTGCTTATTCGTAACAATGGATATTCAAATCATGAAGAATACATCTACAAGTAATGTCGCAATTCCTTTTCTTTTAATAATGAGATCAAAATAATAGTAATACCTTATTGTCAACGCATTCAAAGAGTTAAATTGCATTCCTAATAAACATTAAATGAGTATGCCAGAGTGCACAATTCTGAAGTCAGCTAGGTTCTAGATCTGAAGTACAAGAAAAACATGGGCCCCTAGTTCTGTTCATCCACACTCCAGGACTAGTACAGATTTACAGGTAAGTGAATTCAGAGTTTAACCAGGAAATACTAAGAGTGGGGGAAATTCTTAAGGAACAGTAACATAAAAAATAAGAAAGTGAATTCTACGTATGGTGTTACGTTGATTTTAGATTTAAAATCTGCTCCAAATTGCTTCAACTTTTTATAATATATGAAATTGATGATTTTCTATTTCCCATGTCAGATTTGCAAATACTCAGAGACCCTCTCCCTGCATTTTAGTGACCGTAATTTGAAACCATTATAATGTTGTTTTTAGGATTTTCAGGAGATTGAGGGAGAAGAGATGCTGTCTAACTTTTATCTGAAAAAAGTCATGCATATTTTGAATTTGAATTACACTTATCAACTCCAGACAAGTTCCAACCCTTGCTGAAATGAAGAGCCAGGCTTTTGTCAAACACAAGGTTTCATGGCTCTTAAGCAGTTCTCCAAGGAGCAATCTAAATATATATCCATGTATGCAAATACACAGTGAAGGAAAGTGCTGATCTTCAATAACAGAGTCAAAACAGAATTGCTGAGATCAGCATTCCAATATATGCAACTAAAACATTTATCTTCGATACAGCCATTGATTTTAAAACAATTCACTCAAGCTGATTTTCTTTGTGATCCTTGTGCTCATAGTAGACAGAACACAAAGAAATGCTGCTTCATGATAAAACATTCTGGACTGTTTCAGATCAACTTCAAAAAAGTTCAGTCATGTTTCAATCTCAGTCTCAGCACACTGATTTTCCCTTAAGCGTGCAGCATGTAACAAACTGGTAACTTAATTATAGAAAGGAATGGTTGCTGCCTGTGAGTACCAGGAATTTTTTTCTTCTTCTGCTGGGTGATGACTGTGTGCACAGCAGCAGAGGGAGAAGGCCATGTGTGCTGGAAGTGTCAGTGTCAGCGTGTGCTGACGTAAGCTGCAGTCCCCAAATGTCTGGGTCCCAGCACGGGGGTCAGCTGCTCCCCGCCTCCCCCCTCTCCGGCTGCATTCCAGGAGCTGCATCTGTTGAGAGCTATCAGAGACACCTCCAAGAATAGCAACCTCCCAGCAGCTTGCCATTTTAAGACAGGTTCAATCAGAGGTGCATCTGGTGCTTTAGTCTACTTCGTTGTCAAATGCAACTTTTTGCAATAAAACTGTGCTATCTGCCCTGTAATGTATAATTGTTGACATAGAGTAAAAGCAAAACAAAACTACTGGGTGTCTTTGGACATACTAATAGCCACAACTTTATTGCTAGCAAGGCAACACATTATTTTGGCAGACAGATTTGTAGTTCTACATATTTTTAGAGGCCCATAACTTGAACATTTTAATAAATACATCACTTAATGCTTATTGCTTCACCGTGTCCTTGTAGAGCTTATTTAAATATGTGACATTTAAAGCTCTTTGTTAAAAAAGGCCCGCTCTCCA
This sequence comes from Numida meleagris, assembly GCF_002078875.1. Classification (NCBI taxonomy): domain Eukaryota; kingdom Metazoa; phylum Chordata; class Aves; order Galliformes; family Numididae; genus Numida; species Numida meleagris. Next base: position 88,623,530 of record NC_034411.1, on the reverse strand, counting down.
AAGTTTTTTCCAGAAAATTACTTTTCCATCAGCAGAAATTGCGCTGGCTAGTTCAGTGCATAAGTGCATAAGCTACAGGAAATTCAGATCCAGTGAAACAAATCAAACAATCCTGTTACAAATCCACGTTGCTGAGCTTTGAAAGCCCTGGATAATTTTCTTTTCTATAGCTGTTTGCCTTCACCTGATTTACTTTAGATTAACAACAACTCATGCCAAAGGACACTGACAGTCCCCAAACAACACATTCAAACACACGACCTTCCCCCCTTTAATATGCTATCTTCTAAACGCTATCAATGTGAGGAGTTAAAAACCCCTTACCCTCCTCAGAAATATGTTGTCTCAGAGCTGTCCAAGAAGCTGCCAGTGAAATTGCCTCTTCCTAGGAAAAATGAGAAGACAAAAGAGAGGAAAGGTGGTAAAAAGAAGAGAGGAAGATCAGAGGCCACCTGGTAAGTTCCAGCTTGTGGTTTCTACTGTGACCCTTTGCTGTCACAGTGAGCAAAAGAGACCGCAGCCTGAGCTCGGGTGCTCTTTAAAATGACCCCTCCTCTCGGTGCCTCGCTCCCTGCCTCTGCCCAGCCACAGGCATTAAGTTTCCTCAGTCTGCCTGGCCTTCAGAAACCAGGGGGGCAAATGTGGACAAATGACGTGTTCAGGTACAAGGCCGAAAAGGAGGGGAAGGTGAAGATGGCATGTCCACACCAGGTAACGCTTGTGCCAGGTAAGTGTAGAGTGACCATCAGATTCCCCAGCTTTGGGTGCCTGGGCTCCCTGAACAGTGCTTGGAAATGGTGACGTCTGAGGGTGGGGTGTGCAAAAGCCAGTGTGCTCTGGGGAACACGCATTTAAAATACCCAGCAGGAAACACCACGGAGAATCTGGCACTTCAGTTCACAGAACCACAGAAACATAGAATTGTAGGGTTTTTTTGTTGCACTGAGCTGCTTACCTCTGGGCAAAGGGAAGGAAATGGACTGATGGGGGATTCAGTCAGTCCTATTTCTCGGAGTTAGGTCACTGCTCCCACAAAAGCTTGCCTTGGCTTTCAAGGATGCTGGCTCACATCCCCTGGTATATTTGCACAGACATTTGAACTTTGAACCTTTTGAACCCATTTGTGGGTTAAAATATACACTGTAGTATTTTACCTTCACCTCTGGCTAGTTTAAAGCCAGCTCTCTACATCCCAGAGGAATTTCATACCATGAGAGATGGAGAGGAGAGAGAGAGAGAGAGAGAGAGAGAGAGAGAGAGAGAGAGAGAGATAGAAACGGTGGAAGTGACTTCATGGGAAGGGAAAGGCATTGGTGGTGTGGAAGTCACAGAAAGGGAAGACTTTCTTTTGGCTGGACTTTGTATAATACTTCATCTGGTAGATTTGTTAGATTAGCCTCTCACTCAGATGGGCCTTTACAGCAACCGCTGCAAAATAGCACTTGTCATTTTGAACAAAAGGGCATCGCTGTGCCAGCGTGGATACAAAAAGTTACACAATGAAAAACAGAAGAGGGAGTGGGATGCTGTCAGACTAGTTCTAACAGCTCGCACCCAGACTTTCATTGATTTTTATGATGAAAGAAGTACTGAAAAGCCAGCATTTTTCAGAGGAAGAATTTCTTAACTGATATTTTTCGGTGAGCTTATTTGAAAACGAGGACATTTATTCTCCAGAAAGAATACACTGTCATGTTCTGTAGAAAATACCATTCTAATTTTAATACCATATCTGAAAAACATATTTGGAAATTGTAACATAAATTCAACTCTTATTCAGTCTTTAAAATGCATTTCCAATATCCCTACACAATTCGTCGTGATAGAAAAAAAACACAAACTACAATGAGGAAATATCACCTCTGACAATAGAAAACTGATTTCTGATTTCCAGAAAAGGCTGAACAAGCTTTGAGCTGTGCTGTGCAGGACAGAGATAACCATCTTGGGGGGCAGGCCTCAGCATTTCAGTATATTCATGACTGTGTCAAATAATTTCCATAGTTCTGAAACTTTGGTTGTACCTTAGGGCAAGACCGTGAAACCCTTACTCAGTCTACAGACCAGTGGCTATTATGTAGCATCCAAGCTGATCTTGGAACTCATTTTCCATTCACTTGCACACAGCAAAGTCTCTTCAAAAGTAAATAGCACTAGGATTAGCTGCAGACTATGATACATTTCTAAAATTCAAACTTTAAGAGATATATTTTTTAATTTTCAGATATTCTTCACATCATTTCCTCAATATCTTGAAAATAATCTCTTGTCTTTCTATTTTTTTTTCCAATGGGATAGAAATTAATTACTATAAAATATTTCGATAATGTTCCACAGAAAATGTGAATCTTTGCAACCAAGTTATGAATTTTTTGTCGTTTAAGAGATGGGATGGTACATTTTTGGCAGTAATTATAAGCTTGTAAAGACATATCCTTTTAGCTATGAGTGAATGTTGGGGGAAAAAATATTTAATTTTCTCCATAATCAGGTGTGGGTGGCTAAGGACAATGCTATCAATCCATGCAGCAAGTCATGTATTGAGGTTTTAACATTCTTTAGGGGGAAAAAAGCAAACATTTCAAGATGTTTGTTCCTAGAACAGTAAACCAGAACAACTGCTGTTATCTGCACAGACATGAACAAGAATTGGCAATAGGGAAGGAGCTTCTACGCAGTCCTGAAGGCAATTTTTTTCTAATCCATGCAGCACCACTTCTGCACTTTCTGGTAATTGTAAAGCCTTCTTTTTAAACTTAGCACGTTCCAATTTGTTGGTGGAATGCTAGCATCACAACCATGGCCATGTGGAGATCTGCGCTGTTCCACTAATAATGTTAACAATATGGCTCAGCTTTAGATCATGATTGTTTTTTTGGCTCAGAACCCTCTGCGTATACTCAGCCAAGCATTATGCATCCCCACAGCTCATATTTAGATCATGACGATAAGACAGTGAGGCCGCACAGCACAGAGCAGAGCAGGACAACCCCTCCCCTCGCCTGGTGGCAGTGCTGGGCCTGGGGCACCCCAGGGTGCGTTGGCCCTTTGGGCTGCCAGGGCACACTGCTGGCTCATATCCAACTTGTCATCAGCCAGAATCCCAGATCCCTTTCCACGGGTCTGATCTCCTGCCTCTCTGCTCCCAGTCTGCATGAAGATCGGGTTGCTCTGTCCCAGGCACAGATTCCAGCGTTCACTCGTGTTAAACTTCATGTGGTGGGTGGCCGAATCCCTCCAGTGTGATGAGATCTCTCCCTGCGAGGTCTCAGGGAGAATCCATCCCACCACGACCCATCCCCAAGCAATCCCCAGGCCTAGCAGAGAATCCGAAGCAACGTGAGGTTCTGGTTTCGGCGAGCAGCGGGTAGGCAGCCCGCAGGCGACAGGAGCACACCAGAGCGGCCCGGCGCACCCCCTGCGGGCCGGGGGCATACTGCGGCCCCGCCTCGGGACAGGAGGGCGAGGCCGGCGCGGAGAGGCACCGCCCTTCGGCTACAAGAGGGGCGGGCGGGGCGGGGCTCTGTCCCGCGGCGATGGCGGAGGGGCCGGACGCTGTGCGGAGCAGCGTGAGGGCGCTGAACTCGCGTCTGGGCCGCGCGGAGGAGCCCGCGGAGGTAGCTGCGCTCCGGCGAGGCTAGGCGAGGCTGTGGGGTCAGTTAGGGCGGAGGGCGGCATCAAGGAGAAAGGCTGCTACAGCTAGACACAGCGTCGCTGTGCCTGGAACTGCCCGTGTGACGGGTAGCAGCGGTGCTGCCAAGTCCTGCCCTGGCTGGAGGTTCAAAGCTGGGCTGCGGCGGTGCTGATCTGTGTTTGTGAGGGCTTCTCGCAGTGAGAGAGGCGTTCCTGGGGCACTTTGACGGTGCGCAGTGCAGGATCTGACACATCCTGCATTGAGATTCCTGGTACGAGCAGAGCAGGGCCGCTCGCCTCTCTGGGCGGAATTAAGCTACCTGTAGGAGAGCAGGGCTGCTCTGTAGCTGCAGGAAGCGGATAGGGAGTGCTTGGAATAAGAAAGCGTCCGTCCGAAGTGGCTCGGGGCCACGGAAGATGAATGCTTGTCAGGTTTTGAGGTGCAGAGAAAGGAGAAGGAGGGAAGGCACACCCCTACGGGAGGAAAGCTGGAGTCTGGTTGTTTCCTAGTGAATCTTGTTTGACCAAAGGCAGTGTATTGAAAAGGGACCTTAAAAATAAGCAAACAAACAAAACTTCTTGAGGCATTGAATTGAGTTTGAAAATACAAAGCACGCTTCCCGTGGTAGGTTTGTAAGGTGTTCGAACTTGATGCAAGTTTGTGAAAGTATTTGGAGGTGAAGAGCACTTAATATGCATTGTCCTTGGTGGGTAATAAACTTAAAAAAAATCTTCATTGCTGCATTCAAATCTACTGTGTGTGTTTATACATGAAGAAGAATACTGATTTTCTTAGCCAGTAACGGTTAGTCTTCCTAATGCTGGTTCTATAAGCTTTATCTGTCTAAATGAAATACCTGTGCCTAGATACTGCAGGTGTTTCACCTTGCAGTTTGTGTGCTACAGAAATGATCAGATGTTAGCCTTTACCATTTATTTAATAATTCTTAGGCTTGGTGTTATGCTATTCTGAATGGGAGATGAAGAGGGAAAAGAGAGAAACAATACCAGAAGTAACTTTTTATGTGCTTTTAAAACACAGTTTAGGAAACAAAAATATGTCTGGCACTGGTAGGGTAGATTTGGCTCTGTAAGCGAGGAGATGCCTGGTTTTTACCTCGTACAGCTAAAAGCAAGTGCTGCATCAGCTGGGTCTAATGGTGGTGCTGTAGCACTTCTGCTGTCCCTGGTAGAGCTGTGTCTAGTGAGATAGAAATAGCTATGGAAAGCAAGGGATGAGGAGGAGGGAAGGGAGAAACTGATAACTGGAAATTGCCAGGCATGAATTGTGCTACTAATAAAAGGTAAGTCTAGTACGAGAACATTTGTGGCATATTTAAAGGTAAAGAGGAATGTTTTAAATAGGTGCAGAAAGAGTAATAAGTCAGTATTGCAGGTAGGTGCTGGTGTTGCCATTTCAGTTCCATGCTTCTTTGTCTAATCTCGTCACTGTTTTTAATAACTACCAAATACTTGGGTATGATAGGAACCAGGGAAGATGCAGAACATCAGTTGTTCATCTCAAAAACCTTCTCAGGATGTTAGGTTTGATGGCTACTCTTGAGAGAGAGAGAACTGACCAAAAAATGAGCAGAACTGGTGATTAAGATATCGAATGATCCTTAAGACATCAGGGAAGTTCAGCAGGTCTGGAAAAAGAAACCAAAAACAGAACTACTGTTGCTTTGTGCTGTTGTTTCTATACGTAAATAAAAGAATCTGTGCCACTGAAGACTGCAGAGCAATGTGATGAGCAGCTGGAAAATGTTGCATGTGAGATGCAACTGTTAAAGCTTGGTACTATGATCCATGCCACTTGATGAGACTTCATGTAGATACGTACTAACAAATTTATCTTGTATTCAGCTGACACTGCCTGTCATAAATATACATAAAATCTCTTAAAGCATTTGACTTGCTGCTATGATGTTGGTTACTGTAGTAGCGTTACGTACCTGATGCAATACATAAAACGGATTGGAATTGCGCTCAGCAAAAATAAATGACAGTCCTCATCAGAAAGAAGTGTTTTTTCTGGGGGGGAAGTGATTACGCATCTCTTCTTGACAGGATCTTACTCAAATCTTTCTAATTTAGAAGACAGCAAGCACTGCAGGAAAATGTTACTGGTACCAGAGTAACTCTCCTTCACATGAGGAATAATCTGAGCAGCCTTGATCATGCGCTAGGCTGTGCTCCTTTGAGCAGCGTGCATTTTAACATGGCTCAGTGGAAAGTCACAGCTAGGAGTCATGAATATAGGTCACTCCAGATAGGAGACTATATTTTGGAAAGCATTGACTCAGAAAATGATTTGGAGCTCTGATGTATTACCACTTGAGCATGAAATTGCAGTACAATGCAGTGGTTTATGGAATAAATGATACTATTGGGTAGTTAGCATTTCTTAGTTTGGGTTGTTACTACTGCCGTGTAGTATTAGAGGGGCAATTACAGGAGTATTGTGTCCTGCTCTGGGGGCTGTTTTAAAAATAAATAAATAAATAAAAATGCTGTCAAGCTGGAAGGATTTCATGATAGCAACAGAGTGGCTGTAGCTATGGCTAGCACAACTTCTGAAGCGCAAGAACTCAATCTGTTTGGCCCTACAACTGTGTAAGAGGTAATGTTATACTCTGTTAGCAGAAAGCAATAATGAGAGTCAGTGGTTGAAAGCAAAGCTATACTTTTTATTCCTTTGGAAACAGGTTTATTTAGTGAGAACCACTGAGCATACAAGTGCCTCACTTGGGAATGCACCGCGTTTTATAACCTGCTGTCTTTAATTGTGGAATCATAGAGTGGTTTGGGTTGGAAGAGACCTTTAAGATCATCTTGTTCCAAGCCCCCTGCTATAGGCAGGGACACCTCCCTCTAGACCAGACTGCTCAAAGCCCCATCCAGCCTGGCCTTGAATGCTTCTGGGGGGGGGCATCCACAACCTCTCTGGGCAAGGTTCTTTCAGGAGGACTTGATGTGGATTCACCACTTGGTGAAATGTTATGGTCAATAATAGATTATCGAAAAGAACAGTCTAAATAATCATAAGGAGCCTTTTGAAGGCATGGAGAAGAGGAGAGAGGGAGAGAAAAGGAGGAGTTGTGGTGAAATGAAATAATGTGTCAGTCCCCTGGCCACTGGTGGCCTGGGGGCATGTAGGTGGCCAGTCCCTCAGGTGCGTGGCTGCACATCTCACTGCAGGCTGAGCTGTGCCCTGCTCTCAGGAGATGAATCCCTCTTCTGGGAATTTTTAGTATTTGATAATTGCTTTCTTCTTAACGAAACCCCTGTGCTTTGTCTTACGTTTGCAAATGTGACATACATCTCAGGAAAGCAAAATGAGCAGTGTGGACTTTGTCTTAGAAAACATTGGAATTTTTGTCTTTCTAATTAAGACGTGCTGTTTTCAGACATGCTTGTCATTTAGGTACTTTTGTAATGTAGCCTGTTCTGAAGTTGTATGAATAGTAATTGCTTGCTTCCTGAATCTGTTTTAGAGATTCTTTGGAGATGAACTCAGCTCTGTAAATTAACCCCTCGAGAGGAAATACTCCAAATCCCCATTGTTTCTGTAACTTGATGACAACATCTTTTAGCGTTGTGGTGTGTAGGATTGTCTCTGTGGGATTTATTCCCAGTGATTTGCACTGCTTGATTATCTAGTCATCCTACAGAGCGAAACATACCTGCTCAGCCATGGGTTACGTCCTTCTGACTGCAAAATAAATTCAATGATTATAATTTTAATAATGAAGTAACATTAGCTAAATTGGCACTGATAACTTAGTTTCTAATGCTTGTGATTAACACTGTGAGCAAATTACTATTTTTTTTACTGAACTTTGTAAGCATCTTTGCAGCATATATTTTTTCCTGATGGGGGGTTGTTTGGGATAAGTCTTCAGCTCATAAGGTACGTGGGCTGGATCTGTGAAGTGTCCAGGAAAAGGTAACCATTGAGCTTGTAACACCGTGAGGAGGAAGAGTCATTCTCCTGAGGTGGAAAACTAGTTTAAACTTCTTAGTAGGCTGTGCAACACTTCTCTTGAATTTCTTCACAATTCAGTAACCGTACTGCAGGACAGATGTTTCAGAGGAAGAACTGCATGCCAGATATGCAGGTAGAGCCAGCCCCCTGCACAATGAACTTCAGTGATACTCCACTTCTAATGTACTACAGGAATAGTGATGTTTATCATAGAATCCATAGAGTTGGTAGAGACCTCTGAAGGCCATCTAGTCCAACTCCCCTGCGATGAACAGAGAATCTTTGTGGAGAAAAACAACCCCATAATGCAGTTTGTAAGTTTTCTTAAACGGTGCTGCTCGCTTGTTTTTTTTTTTTATATCTTTCACCTCCTGCGATTATTCAGAAGCAATATCTAATATGCTAAATGGCAGTTATTCTGGCATTTGTTACTTAAAACATCACCGCTATTACTGAAGTTCAAAAAGCTTTTGGATTATTGTCTTTGCATCCCAGCAGGCTCCTGCCTTTGCGTTTAGAAGTGGTAATGATCTGAAAACCCAGATAAGTGTTCCAGGCTTCGCTGGAGCCCTATGAAATGCTGCAATTTCAGTTACTCATTAATTCTGTCATTGCATAATGCAGCTTTGTAGACGTTTGTGAAGGATAAGGCAAATTGTGTGTAGTCAAACACAAGACTTGGGTATGCAGCACATTCATCATCAAAGAATTTCATACTTGATTTACAAATGAAACTTTGTTATTATTAACAAAAAACTCTCAAAAGAAGATGGGCCATTTAGTATGTATTTGAAAAATACATTCCTACTTTAAAAAGAAAAAACACAACACCAGCATTTAATCAAAGATATGTGCTCTGCTGGTGTGAAACAACAGCTGTTCTAGCTTGATTTGGTCTTGTTAGTGTACAAACAGCAGTTAAGGATTCAAAACGTGTTGTTTTTCATACTGAACTTCTTTGAGCTTATTTTTTTTCTTTGCCTTGAATGGTGAAAGAGTGGTGATTCTGATGGGAGGCTCCCTGCTTTTCGCGGGGTGCTGGTTCTCCACAGTACAGCCTTTGAATGAGCTCTGTGCTAGAGCAGAGTAACTGGCACAACCAGAGCGGGGCATGTATGTAGCCTGCACTGCTGTATTATTGATCTCTAATGTAATCTCTGAGGCAGTAAGTTCATACTTATTGGATTTTCTGGTATTACTGCAGTTTGGGGTACAGCAGAGCTACACTGGTTCACAGCACAGGCTTCTGACATAGCACTCCCATACTATACATACAGGCTTACATTTTCCAGGATTTACTGGGTATTATTCAAGTTTTATTGCTTAAAAATGGCAATGGGGATGAGAAAAGCAGGATAGAATTTAGAATTAGATATCTAAATATAATAATAATAAAATTTGAGTATTTCCTTCCAGATTCTAAAAGCACTTGAGGTACTACAGGATTTGGATATATCACTGGATATTCTTATGGTAGGTGACCAGTAATAACCTTACACAGTCAATGACTATGGAAGAGTTCAAAATTCAGGGATCTGCTGTCCCGGAAGCAGTGAGCACTGTTACATCTTGTAATTCTGACTCTTCGCCATTGTTCATTTAGAACTCTGCGTAACAAGACGTGGAGCCTTCTCCATAAACCAGCTGGAAGCTGGGCATGCAACCTGACGAATGCAGCCCTGACAACAGTGTCAGTACTGAGCAGATCTGAACGTCTAGAGAAACTCTGCAATTCGAGGCTGGTTTCTTTTCACTGTGCAGTTGCTTTCAAATCAGTGCTTAAGATGAAACAAATATGGGTGATCTATTCTTTAGGTCAGTTGTCTAAATCTGTCTCTTCCTAGCAGCTCCAGGTTAGCTTCTTGCATTTAAAGAGCAGGTGTTCCAAGTTATAGAGTAATACTTCTCATTTGTGTCATTACCCAAGCTTTGTCCTGTCAAGTTCTGCACTGGAAATTCTCACAGTGGTTTAGGAAGCTCCTGGTTACTTTGGCAACGTGTCTGTATCTTGGGAAGAAAAATGAGCATTGTGAGAGAGTTCTTTGGAGGATGAGAGAAAAATATGGTAATTATTTGGCCAGCTTATTTGGGCAAAGGCATTTACCTGCCTAAAGACAGATGGCTTCTGCTAGGATACAGTAATATTTTTGTATTTATATTGGAAAATGAAGTAATCTTCATTTGTATTGTAACTGGCTGTTTAAAATGACAAAGGGTTTCCATAGGCAATTGATGTTTCCAGCATGCTTGCATGCTGCAGTGTGACAGGCTATGATAGAAGCCCTCAAGAGAGGTAGAGGAAAGAGATGTTGAACAACTGAGGATCCTATGCATTTTTAAAGCACTTTTAGGAACATAAATGCTGTGCTGGCATGGTGTCGTGGCTTAACCTGGCAAGTGGCTAAGCACCACACAGTTGTTCGCTCACTTCCTCCCCCTCTTCCCAGTGGGATGAGACTAGTAGGTTGAGATAAAACTATTTATTGAAACACGGAAAAGGAAATGGATAATAGTTATGACTATAAAAAGTTATACACATTACACACTATTAAAAAGTTATTACACACTATTAAAAAGTTATACACATTATGTATATACAGTCATATATAAATATAAATGTGTATATAACAAGTAATGCACAAGCAATTGCTCACCACCCCCCAGCTGATGCCCAGCTAGCCCCCTGAGCAGTGGAAGAAGGATGAACTACCACCCCTCAGAACTTACAGGAATATCACTTAACTAGTAAGCAAGAGCATTACTAGATTGCTGTTGACTTAGGAAATTCCAGAGTTTGCATACATCTTAAAAGTGAGAGCTTGTGATTCAGAGATACTAATAGCACAGGGTTGAAAAATTCACCCATAGTGAGTATATATTGAAAAAGTCTGCAGGACAGTTCTGCTTAGACAACACAGAACTCAGCAGGGTAAGATTTGAAGGTACAATAACAGTGTGAAAATAATTGAACTGTAGAACAGTGAACATGATGGATCTTAAATATCAAGAGTTTATTCTGTGGTTGAGACCGAGTTTACTCATAAGAACTGCTTCTCTGACGCCTCTGCCTCGTAATACTCCTCACTGAGATTTTTTTAGACTATAATACAGTGATCATATGTGCTCTCTAATATGCTACACTGTACATGTATAAGCCGAAAGGAAATCTGAATTGATTAAGCTAATTCACTTTAGCAGTATCCATTTTTTGGACACAGAAATTTCATTTGATCTGAATGTCTAATATACATACATTTAATGGAGAGAAGTGGCTTTATGAATTAAGGGTGCATTTTGTTCCCCATATTTGGTTATAAACATATCCCTTGCTTTCAGTTTTGCTTGTAGTGCAAAGTGGGTGTTTATTTAGCTGCCGTAAGACTGCTCAGACTCCTATGCTAATAGGATTTGCAGCAGTTTTAGGGGTTTTACTTGGGATGCTATCTGTGATTTATTTCACCCATCTTTCTTGCATTATCTCCCACAGGAAACTGGCATAGGCAAAACAGTTAACAGTTTTAGGAAACATGCCACTGCTGGGAATGTAGCAAAATCCCTGGTAAAGAAATGGAAGAAGCTTGTTCCTCCAGAAAATAAAACGTAGGTGTGGACTTGGTTTTTCTTTTTTTTCTTTTTGTTTTGGAAGGCTTAATTATACTGTAGTGTAATTTAATAAAGTAAAAATTGGAAATCTTAGAAAAGTATTTGGAATAACAAATATATGTTATGACAAATCCATAAACTGAATGGCAGAAATGTTACTTTTACAGAATAAGAAACCAAAGAAACTAGAAAGCAAACCAATGACTGCTATTGATCCATTAGCCAGCCAGGGCTCAAACTTCAAGTCTTGTAAGAATTATGCCACGTGATGTGATTTAATGCTTTTGTTTTACTAGTGTAAATAAAAGACTATTTCTTCAAGAATTTAACATCAGATGTAGCATGGGATATAATTCATTTCATGTTGCAGCGGTCACAGAGGAAGAAAACAAAATCCTGAAAAAGATGAGACGAAATCTTCAGTTTGCAAAGAAGTTAAGCCTTCAGAGAAGTCCAAAACATCTGTACTGGCCTCCCAGAGTTCCGGTAGCTCATCCGTATCTAGAAAGTTGAACAAGCAACATAACTGTATTGAAAAAAAGCACCAAAATAGAGACTCTGAGTCTCAAAAAGAACATGATAATAAAAAATGTCATGGCAGTGCTTCTAAACATACTTGCCAGGAGACCAGTCCTCAAGCTAAAGAAGGTGACTGTAAAGAAAGAGCCTCCAAGGACAGCAAGGGAGATCCAGAAAAGCAGCGTTCCTTTGTAGCCGGTAAGGACTCCTTCCCCAAGAAGGAGAAGCCTAAGGATGCTTCCAAACAGAGAGATCCTAAGGTTGTGACGAAATTGAAAGAAAAACTTACTGTGAGAAGCAAAGCTGAATTACCTGGTGATGAAGAATTTGAGCCCCCTACAATGTCTTTTGAATCTTACCTTAATTATGATCAGGTTACAAAAAAGAGAAAGAGGAAAGCTTGTCCTGCAGGTGGACGTCCAGAGAAGTGCAGTGAACAGAAGAACAGCTCATTACTGAAAAAGGCTTCAACATTTTCTCATGCAAATGAGGGAAGAGAAAAGGTACACAACTCTGAAGATGATCAGTCAGAAACTCCCAGCAAAAAGGTAAACCACTGCACAGCTGAGGTGAAAGCAGATAAACTGCAGACAATTAAGTGTTCTGGTCTCTTTCAGTGAAGTTCAGCTGTGTTTATTTTAGAACAGATTGTGTGGCTTTGACATAAATTGCATTGGGTTGGCCAATATTTATGGACAACTTGGGCAAAAAAGATTTATTACGTACTGACAGTTTTAATCAATTTGCCTGGTATTTTTCAGATATTTCCTATGTGGCAGTGGTCTTTGATCAATATCTGCTGGTCTGCTTTTACCCACAGCTTCATTCTTGACTGGCTCAGTTTATGGTTGTAGCAGATGTTTGTGCATGACACAGCTGTTCTGTCAGAAGCTGCAGCTCTTTATTAGTTAGATCTGTAGTGGGAACGAACAGACTTTTAATGCATTGAAGTAAACACGCTTATTATTTAGACCTTTTAGATGAAGCTGCTTGCGCAGAGGGAATTAGAGGTCTCTTCGGTCTCTTATCTTTACTGTGATGTGAAAGCTCTGGGGATTGTTTATTTTGCGCAGGAACTGCGGTACAAATATGGCATCTTCTATCCCAAATGGAGATGTATTAATGTAGAGGCTTGTGCATGATACTCTAGCATAAGCTTGGGAATTGAGGGAAACTTAAGGGAAGAATCTCGGCTGTTCAAGTTGTCGTGAAAAGTTATTAAAAGATACCTGAAATAAAGTTCAGGGAGATGCAAGTTTTGAGTTCTAAGTGCCTGGCTTACAACTAGAAGATGCCCAAGACCTGATTTAGGCATTGTCCATGCTGACAGACATTAGTGGTGACATTTACTTACCAGATTCCTGAGCCTTTAAATCACTTTTTAAGGGGTATATCTAGGAAGACTTCAAACTATGTGGCTTATCAAGTACGATACTGGAGGCTAGGGAGAACCATCTCTAAAGCTGTTTCTTGCTTTTCTTTTTTTTCAGCATGGTATTTAGTTTGCCTTTGAACATCTAACTCTGTTTTTGTCATCTTGCAATTTTGTCACGTTCACTGCATGCCTCTAACCTCAGTTGCAATTTATCTGAAAGCCTGTTAGCTGAACACATCTGTTCCTTTCTGTGATCCCTGATTACGCACCGACTGCAGATATCCCGCTACGTTCCTTTTGTGATGTAGTATTGGTAGTAGAGTATGAAAGAATGTGCTGAAAAGCAATGCAGTGAGTAAATTTTAGTGCAGAGAAGCAGTAGTTTCGGTTATTCTAGGTAACTTTTGGTCTCGCTTAATCTTTTTCTGTAGTTTATTTTAAGCTTCAGTAAACCCAAATTTGTAACCATGAACAATGTTTTCTTGACTGTGCGCAGGCCAAGGTGGCATCCCTCCAAGATCTTCTTAATACTCCACTGCCTAAATTTCTGCCAGGCATCTTAATCTCGTCTCCCCCATATGCTGCTGACTTTAAAGGTAAGTTGTATGCAGTGCTGATAAATCTGAAACAGCACATGTTTGTACAGCTCTATCTAGGGTTGTCTTCATCTCCTTTCCTAATAAGCTGTATTAGCTCATCTTTCTGTGGTGAAGAAACACCCTTCTTTCAATTACTTCTCTGCAGAACTATAATGGCTTCCCTCTTACAGCTTGCTAAATGAAGAAATGCTGTAAAAGGTTACCATGGATGTAGAGGAGGTGTTGGTCAGGTAGTCATTCTACGGGCTCCATTTATCTTTACTCCAGTCTATCTACCCCTTCTCATGGGGGTGTAGCCTTAGTAGGAATTGTCTTAAGCAAGCACCAGTTCTGACTTCAGCACAGGAACCAACTGCATCCTTACTTGTAGGTGACACAAGTGCCAGTGGTTTCCCTTTGCAGCTCCTGTGAGGTTTCAGTGATTTCACATCCCCCTGGTCTTGAAATGCCATTGCTATTGTATTTCGGGCCTCCCAGGATCAATAGAATGTGATGGACTAGTAGCTTGGAGTAACCCAGATGTCAGTACTGCTCATGTAGTTCTCAGCATCCAGATTGGAAAGGGGAGGCCGAGGGCCCAGTCTGGATATGAGCTGGCTCATGTAGACCTGAGCTAAGTGACGTAAGCCTAATTTGAGTTTGTGCACCTCAGGTGACACTTTGCATTAAACTTTCATCATGGTTGCTATCTTGCTGTTGGATGGATGTGTGGACTTCAGTAACAGAGTACACGTGTAGTAACAGCTCCAAATTATTACACAGGAACATTATTTTTTAAAGAAACATGAATATACATGCATACTAACAGTTGTTTCTCTGAAAGCTGAATGGTTAAAGCCTTGTACCATGTCAGAAGGTAAAGGAAACCCTGGCTGATGTTTTGTTGGTGACTTGCCTAGAGCCTGTTGTGGAAGCACCCCAGCAAGTCAGTGAGATAGTTCAATTCACAGGACGGAGACTGAACTCCAAGATGCAAGTCTACTCTGGCTCTAAACCAGTCTGTCTTTCAAAGATGCTTACACTATACGAGCTGTGCATCCGTGTTCTTCAAAATAACATCGACTGTGAGTACTTTAAGAGCTTCGTAGCATGCTGTGCTGGATGTGTATCTGATGTATTGTCTTCCTCCATGCCCAGGCTGGCCTTCTAGAATTATTGTCCCTCCCTACAGATAATGACAGAACAGATCAAAAGACACTTAGAAAACTGGATTTGTGATCATGTTGAAATGTAACTTTGTTTTGAAGGCGTAACTTCTTTTTTTGAAGTTCCAATTTTTAGTTAAAATACAGGGTCCTATAAAGCAAAAAAAAAAAAAAACCAGACTTTTTTCCCCTTGAAAATGTCTGCTTACGTAAACTAGAATGAGTGATCAAGAAATTGTTCATTCTGTTTATGCAGAGAGGGGAGTGATGCCCATCAGTAAAGATGGGGCAGCAGCTATGCCAGGATGCTTACTGCATCCTCAGATATCACTGCCAGTCGGTTTGGAACTGTTGATTTATAAGCATTTTCATGCTCTGACTTCAAAATTGTTAAAATTAGTTTTATCTTTATTATTAAACTGTTTGGTAAGTGGAATTATGCACTGTGAAACAAACCAGCTATTCAAAGTGCTGTGCTCTGTTATAGTGCTGCATGAAGTAGGAGGTGTTCCCTTTGAGATCCTTGAGCCTGTGCTAACACGTTGCACACCAGAGCAGTTGTTTCGAGTAGAGGAATGTAATCCGGTAAATTCTGCTTTGTTAAATTCAGGGAACCACGGAGGAGACTGGGCATCTGTCTGCCTTCCCTGCACTCCTTTTGATAAAAGTTCTTCATGGCTTAACACTGGTTTGTTTTTTTTTTTTCTTGTGCCTGATATGCTTATTTCTTTCTCAACAACAGGATTTAAAGCATTTGAGAGAATTATTACTGATATCTAAATGAAAGTCAGTGGGGGTAATAAAAGTATTTCTATTTCCTGAAAATAAGAGGCGGGGGGAATAATCAACAACACAGTGCCTAGTATTTGCCAGGCACAGTAGGACCAAGTGTTCTCAGGTTAAAAACCTGCAAAGCTTGCAAAGCATATATGAAATCTCACTGTAGGTACTTCCCAGTTTGCATGTGGTAGATCTCTTATGTACAGTGCTAAGCCTTTGATGTGTTTGGACATAGGTGTTCTCAATGTGTAGCACTTTGTGGTGCAAGTTGGCCACTTCTCTGCATGCCTGAAGTTGAGCGCTGGTATGGCCTGAGCCTGTGCTGGAAACACTAATGTAGCCTGAAAGCATGGCTCATTAACTCAGATACAGAGCTCTGTTGAAGCTACAGGATGTCTAGGCTGATGGTGACATCTCTCTATGGCACTGTCACACTCTTCCTTGGTGGGGCTACCAGTGAGAGCACGTCTGGTGGGATTTGTTCTGCACTCCATCTGGTAATTTGGCTTTGTCTACAGTCTCAGCTAAGCAAGTACTCTTAGAAATGTTGCTTTAAAAAAAATTGATTTTAAAATACCTTGTGTTCAAACAAAGACGTTTACAGAAGAGTCTGACCACTTGTGGAAGAAACACTGCCAGAGGGATTTTAAAAACGAAAGCCTCCTGGAATATGAGTGTTGGCGGGAAATGTACTTGAGACTTTTCAATGAGAGAGAAGAAAAACTGAAGATGCTTACAAAAAACATTCTTTCAGCTCAGTCTGAGAAACCGAAAGGTAATATCCGTGGACAGCTTTTCAGTTCTCAAAGCTCAGTCCTTTCTGTTCTTCTTGAGACTTACTGTGCAGGGCTTAGTGACACATTTGCACTAACCACTGATGCTGTATATCTAGGAGAAGGCATCAAGGATGCTGTTCCTCTTAATATACAAACTGCACAAAATGAATGCGTGCATCGATACGGCATGTTAATGCACAATACATGCAACATGTAAACAAACCTGAGTTTACTGGTTAGGCTTCTAGAAATTGGCTCACAATCATATTCTTAACTGAGTTTTGAGCATAAATGAGGAAAATGTCACATTTCCTCTGCTCCCTGCTTCTGTATTAGGCCGGCAAGTAAAAATGGCTTATGTGACTGGTGCAGCAAAACCACCCAGGAACATTCGCCGACAGCAGGGAATCCGTGGAACAGTGGGATCTGTCACCCAACTTCACCCCACAGAGAAGTGGAAGTAAGTGTTCTGTACTGTGCTTTTAATTGGAGATGAGACATCTATGTCAGTATGAAAATTGCTGGCAAAATATTTTTAAGTTATAAATAGCTATCTGTTTACTTCACTTCTTTAAGCAGCTAGTGGCTAGAAAATAACTTGCCTTTTAAGTCTGGTCTGCTCCTCTACTGCGTATGCATTGTCATCGCGTATTTCTCCATTCATGTTGGTGATGAATTCATCCTCCCAGCTGGAGAGTCAGCAGCCACTGTTTTTCTGCATTAATGCTGCTTGACATCCTAGGGAGATCCCCAGTGCTGATGTTTTGTGTTTGTAAACCTGCTTAGTAGTCTCGCATATTCTCCTGTTAGCGTAAGATCCTAGAGTGATAAAGCTGACCGGAGTGAATCTCAGCAACCATTAATACAATTGACTGGGCTGCTCTGGAGCAGACTGGCCAGTAGCAGTAGCCAACACTAATCTCCGGAGGAACAGGAAATTAGGATTCCTCAAATATTTTCTTTTCACAGCACAAAACTAAGTTCTTTCTGACCACTTAGTTCATTAGACTTGGTAGTTCAGCAGCCAGAGAAGAGCTGTGGAGTTCATCCTGCCCCTTCTGGTCTAATGATTTCCTCTTATACCCAAGAAAATGGCTGCAGTAGGGAGATAAACTGGCTGTGGCACCAGCTTCAAATCCCTTCTCAATGATATGGAGAGATTTTTTTTGTTTGTATATCTGCTCTTGTCCGAGAGGAAAAACATACCCATATCCAGGCAGTGTGAATCCTGTGCTGTAGTCCCTTACTTTGCTGTGTCTGTGGCTGAGCATTGCACCCTCCCTTCTCCTCATAGCCTCTGGGTGTTACCATGCTGACAAAGCTGCTCTGCAACTAGCTCTGTCTAAATGATCTTTTTTTACCCAAAAACTGTTTTAGTAGTTCTTCGTTATTCTGAGTTAGCCAACAGTCACGCAGGCTACTGAATGTGAGTGTTAAGTGACAGCTGGGAATGGGGAGTATAAAACTTTAGCTGTTGCAGAGATAATACAAGACTTGCTCTGACTTACTGTAACTGAGTGTCAGCAGAGTCACTTTTATATAGCTTCTGTCCTCATGCTGCAGGGCCTGTAGTTGTGCTGAGTAATTGCTTCTGTGCCTAAGACTCTGAGCTACATGGGCAAACTGACCTAAGCTTACTGAGGAAAAAGACACCCCAAAACCAAACAACAAAACAAATGACCTACAAAACATTAGGAAAGTATATATGAATGGAGTCTGCTAATTTCAGGAATTTGATTTGTTGTTGAGCAGTCTGCCTTATTGTTTGAGATGGTGCTGATATGGGGCAGGAACAAGAGCCCACATGTGTGAAATTCTTAAAACCAGCTTTTATACCAGAAATGACCTTTTCACAGCTGTACCTTTAGGTGATTAAATTAGGAAAGTTCTTTCTAAATCCTGTTACCGGTGAGAAGATAGCCCACCACCAATGCAGTAGCTTAAAGCACTTTGAGTCTGGCTTCTTCTTTCAGTGATGTTGTGGGAGGTTGCACCTGTGACAGATTAGCTTCCTGGATTAGGTGCTTCAGGTTCAGTAGTATAAATGTCTTTTCTGCTCCAGTAACTGAATGATGTACTCGCATATCATAAATCAGGAGGAACTGCTGTTGTGTGAAAGAAGCTGTAATGAGGGTCGTTGCTTTGCCTTCATAAGAAACATGAGTTTGTTTAGGCAAGATATATTAACTTCACTTCTTTGAGCATGTCCTCTGAAAACCTTCTATCAGTTTTACTATGTACAGCTGAAATCTTCACTTGTGAAGCTAGCCTTGCAGGAGCTAAAAAGGCCCTGTGGCACACATGCAGATCCCCAGCAGGCTGTTTGCATTTTGGCATGCGGTGGTTTGTTAACTGGCAGCAAGCATTAATGACTGGCTCTGAGGCACACAAAGCTGCCCAGGTGGCTGACATCATGCTGGCGGCATAAGCGCTGGGTTGGTTTAACTGTCTTGCACAGAGCTGATGCCTCCTGTGGTTACATCAGGCCTTGTCCTGTTGATTGGTATATCTAACCTATCACTTAGGGTTAGTTATTATGCCTTTTTCTAGGCACTCCTAATTTAAAAACAAAACGCAACTGAATACTCACTGTGTCACTTTGCCCTTGTTTTCTGGCAGAGAGCTAGTTCAGCTGCATTCAGACCAACAAATAGGAAAGAATGGAACATGGGCCATAAGACCCATCATGAGTCATCATGGTGTTGCTGAATATCTTGATCTGTCATAGTCTGATTGTTTAATTTTAAAGGTAAATAGGAGATATCATATCTAACAAACAGAAAATCTGTGCGAGGGTGGAAATGGACTGGATGACCACCTGGGGACCCTTCTAACCTGAGTTATCCCATGATTGTATATGTACCGCAGTACTGATGATGAAACAAACTTGTTAAAACATGCAGCATTTTTCTCCAAGATGACACAAAGCCACTAGTAGCTCAATTAAAAAAGAAATAATTTTTTTAAATTTTCTGGCTTTAAAAGAAAAAGGTCTCCAGAAAGCAGAGATGGAAACAATAATTCATCAAATCTGAACTCTACTAGCAACAGTGGAAGCTCTAGCTCAAATGGAATGACTCAAGATGGAAAGAAGCCTATTAAAAGTAAGTGGAGAGATTATCAAAATAATTACTTTAACTTGCTGGCTGTTAATATATGCTTAATATTATGCTGCTATCACTTAAATTACTTGTATTATGCTGTAATCCTAACTGGTCTGTCTTGTTTTCTCGTTATTGAAGAAATTGGACCAATCATGAAGAAAACTTTAAAAGCATTGAAGAGTAGAGCTGCACGACGATAAAATGAGGATGTGCACGGGAAGCTTATGAGAATATTTGTATATCGTGCTACAGTTGATGGAAGTAAAATTAATGTAAACTTCCCAGTTTATCTTTGCTAAAATAGTTGTCATATGCTGCAGGAGCAAATGATTTGCACTAAAAAAGAAACATGGGCTCCATTTATACTGCCACTTCCTTATTCATAAATGAGGAAAACCGAACTGAAATAAGGTCAGTGTATGCTAGTAACAAATCAGTTCGTATGGACTTCTATAGATTTTGTTTTTATCAATTTTGTATGAATTTGAATAAGCTTTTGATGAAAGCACTTAAGCCATGGATATATTTTGCCAAGCTTAGTGTATTTCATTACTAAGGACAGAAAACTGTGTGTGTTAGGTTTTTTTTTTTAATGAGCTTTAAAGGAGAGGTAGGAGTAAATAATGTCTTAAGTTTGACTAGTTTTTTGTTTTTTTTTTTTTAAAGCAGGCTGTATTTACTTCTGGGTCAAATAGGGTAGACTCTGGCAGTGAGTTAATAAAAAGCTGTTCACCATTCAGGAGTTGCTTCTAGTTGGGATGTTAATGGTATAAGGACTAAAAAAAACCAAAATAATAAAACCATTTCTCATTGTGTGAGACTCTTATCGTGAGAAGAAGCCCTTCTACAAGAGACTGTATTTTGGGAACAAAGCAGGCGGGAGAGAAGCCAAGAATTTTGTCAGCTTGATGTTATGGTCGTCTTATAGGAATCTTACTGGCTTCAGAGTAATTTCTTGAATTCTGGGCACGGGAGAAAAGTTGATTTACACTCTGATCTGCTACTCTGACTCTGCTGTGAAGAGGCTTAACCTGGGACCTTGAGGATGGGTCCCTTGTGTTCAAAGTGAAAAGCTATGGGGTCTTGAATAGCTGTCCTCTCAAGAGTTGCAGGCTGCTGCAGTTTGGGACTGATCTGTGAATGGACTTGCTTTTAGGAATGATAATTAGTAATCATAGAATCATAGAATGGCTTGAGTTGGGAGGGACGTCAAGGATCATCAAGCCCCATCCCCCCTGCCGCAGGCAGGGCCACTAACCTCCACATCTAATACTAGACCATGCTGCCCAGGGCCCCATCCAACCTGGCCTTGAACACCTGTAGGGACGGGGCATCCACAACCTCTCTGGGCAGCCTGTTCCAGCACCTTGCCACTCTCTTGGTAAAGAACTTCCCTCTGATATCCAACCTAGAATTCCTAGTTGCTTCATCTAAAACAGTTCATTTGCATGAATTGAAGGTCTGGTTTTGCCTTCATGGCATGGCTTCCACATGGTTGGATTCTTTCTATAGACTGCAGTTACTAGGTACAAGATAGTTTTGTTACTAACTTGGTTCTTCTGTAGGTCTTTGCATTCTGAAGCACATGGTAAGACCGTTGTGAAACTAGCAGCTGTCTCTTTCTCAGGAAACCTCGTGTGAGTTGCCTCACCATCCTGTAACTTCTTCAATTAAAAAAAAAATACTGCTACAACTAGCTCTTATCAGTCTGATAAGCTTTTATGCATAGGTGAATACACCTTGTGCAAATGCTCTGTACGGGGATTTTAAGTGAGCAGATAGGTAGTGTATCATGGTTTATTAGTCAAAGGAACAGGGACATAAATAGGTTGCTCCAAAATGACTGCCTCCTATTTATTTCCATGGAAATGACAACAGATAAAAAGAGCATGATAACACTGTTTGATAGAGCAAATTCTCAGCTACAGAACACTTTTTCAACACAGTTGCCACCATTAGTTATGCATTTTCACCAGGAATGTTCGTGTTCAGAGGAGGGCGACGAAGCTGGTGAGGGGTGTGAAGCACAGGCCTTATGAGGAGCGGCTGAGGGAGCTGGGATTGTTCAGTCTGGAGAAGAGGAGGCTCAGGGAAGACCTCATCACTCTCTATAACTACCTGAAGGGAGGTTGTAGTGAGCTGGGGGTCAGCCTCTTCTCTCTCGTAACTAGTGACAGGACGAGGGGGAATGGCTTCAAGTTGCGCCAGGGGAGATTTAGGCTGGACATTAGGAAGTACTACTTTTCTGAAAGAGTGGTCTGGTGCTGGAATGGGCTGCCCAGGGATGTGGTGGAGTCACCGTCCCTGGAGGTGTTCAAGAAACGTTTAGATATAGCGTTGGGAGACATAGTTTAGTGGGGTTGGTGGTGGTAGGTGGATGGTTGGACTAGGTGATCTTGTAGGTCTTTTCCAACCTAG